>NC_140174.1:48634454-48931954 GCF_963971535.1 Notolepis coatsorum
AATTTACTCAATAACTGTCAAAATAAATGAATGTGCACAAAACTATTTAGTCTTATGTGCAAGACAATTCAGCATTGTTTTTTTTTGGTGAAGTGCCCCTTTAACTACTACTAAAATGTTTTATCATGTTTGTCAAACTAGCTCTACTTTGAAAAAGTTGTTCAACTAAATCAAAACTGCATTGCAGAAAACTCATAATGTTACTCTGGAATCTCCTATAGTTATATTTAGCAACAACTATAGGGAGGTGTAGTCTGACGTCACGCCTGCAAGGTCCACCCGTATAGGGATTTATCATTGTGTAAATGGATTATCGGCTATTGTAACCATTCTGCCTCATGAACATTGAAAAGCTTTCCATTTTTGCACAAAATGAGTTCCCTTCTATCACTAACATTATTGTTTAAGCATTTTTGGTTGAAATAAAATTTGGCGTTTTTTTTTTTTTTTTTATCCACTTTTTCTCCCATTTTCTATATTTTTCTCCCATCCCAATTTCGTATCATCCAATTCAACCCTCCCCTGTCACGAACGCTGTTTCTTGCCTCCCACAAGCCGGCTGCAATGTGGACTAAGTCATACATAGCACAAGTCCCCTCCGGTACTTGAGGTAACAGCAGTCGCATCTTTTCACCTGCGCAGCTCGATCTCTCAGTGGTGAGGAGTAACGCGTGGGAGGCTCACACTGCCCCCGACACTTCCTGATTCCACTGCGCAGGCGCACCAACCGACCTGTAGGAGTCGCTGTCCACAACGCCCGATCCCCACCCATCAGTTTCCCACCCCCTAATACGGCCAATGTGTATTAGTACGGACGACCAGCTAAACTGAAAGAAAATGTGGAGCGCTGGGCTCAAACAGGCGAGCCCAGCGTCTCCAGATTTCGTGGTGAGCGCCTTGCCCACTACGCCACGTAGCCGCCCAATTTGGCGGTTTTTTTTTACGATTAATTGCGAATATTTTAATGTTGAGCTATATATTGTGGATGGATATTCACAGAAAGGTACACCATGCAAATGTTTTTTTATTTTTATTTTTATTTTTTTCACCATTTGTTTTTGAACAAATGTTTTTTATTTTCCCCTTTTTAACATAAAACTAGACAAACAATACAGTAACAGTAAAAATCTATGATAAATCACAGGACAATGACAGAAATAATAATAACAATAATGACCAGTAATTAAATCAAAATAAATGTAGATTAAAAGACATAAAAATAATAAATACAATACAATACATGTGCTCTTGCTCGCTCTTCCTCACTCATTCCTTCCCCTTCCCTCCCCCTCCACTCCCCCCTCAGGACCCCCTCTTGGACTATACATCCACTATTCCATTTAACATCAGAAATTACAAGTTCATATGCTTCCCTTTATCTTCTCCACCACAGCTAACCAGATTGCTATGCTGGCTTCATTAACACCTAAAATTCGTGCAGTAGATATCTCTAGATAAATCACATCGAGATAGGTAAGAACCCATACCTTCCGGCACATTTTATCCGGTTGAATCCAGCGTGACGCTATCAACTTTTTGGCAGCCGTAAGACCGGACAAAATTTGTCTCTTTACATGTACAGAGGTTGATAACTGAGAAACATCATTCAACAACAATACAGAAGGCAATATATGGTCAGAGATAAAAATTCTGATAATTGAGTGGTTACTTTTTCCCAGAATATCTTAACAGGAGGGCATTCCCAATACATATGCATAAATGTACCAAGAGCACCGTTTAAACACAAGGAGCATCGAGGGTCTTGTCTGAGCCCCATTAGGTGCAAACGTCTAGGAGTCAGGTAAGTCCTATGAACAAAATTAAGATTAATCTGTTGGTGATCCGGGTTGCGTGATGATAGCCGAACGTTTGCCCAGACTTCATCCCAATCAAAATCTACTTCCAAGTTTGGGATATCCTTCCTCCAAACCGAGTCTAGGGGAAGGACATCATATGAGGACGTAAGTAAGTGACGATAAAAGTCAGAGACGAAGCCTCTCGATGTCTCCTTTTCATAAAAGAATTTGTAAAATCTGTGGTGCTCAAGTGGAATCTTTAATGGGACTCCGTGAGCCTTTAAAGCTGCTCTTAATTGTAGATAGAAAAAATTAGTGGAGCTGGTGAGGTTAAATGTGTTAGATATATCTTGATAACTGCAGAAACCATGGTCATCGAAGATATCCCCCAATGTATGTATGCCTTTCTTTTCCCATCTAGGAAATCTGATAGGTTGTTGTGCAATAAGGAGTAAATTGTTATTAAATAGGGGAGAATGACTGTGCCATTTATGGTGGTTTGTACACTTTTTCTGTGTGTCACGCCATATCCGGATCACATACGTAATAAGAGGGCCAAATCTCAAGTTGCATTGCTTAATTGATAAGTTGGTGTACACTGCAGTCTATGTGCAGTCTATGTGGTGCCACTATGTTCTCCTCTAATGGTCTCCAGGATACAGATGCTTGAGAATCAAACCAGGTGATCAGTGGTCTTAAAGAGAACGCTTTAAAATAATAGTTGAAGTCTGGAAATGCTAAACCCCCGTCGGCTTTATTTCTCTGTGCAGTGGATCTTTTTATTCGTGGAGGTTTGTTGTTCCAAATGAATTTATATGCAGCGGAGTGTAATTTTTGCCAGTAACCAACAGGGGGGGGGGGGGGGGGGGGGTAACGGCAACATCGAGCTGAAGAAGTTAATTCTGGGTAAAACATCCATCTTAACTATTGATGCTCGGGCCTGTAATGAGTTTTTGAATTTTGACCACCTGCCGAAGTCATTTGTGATCCTATCTAGGAATCCGGAATAATTATACTTCACCGTTTGGCATATAGTGGGGAATATTTCAACTCCAAGACATCTAAAGTGTTCTACCATGGGTATATTTGCTGGGAGGATGGTAGCCTTCGCAGTCACATTGAGTGGAAGGAAGGCCGATTTTGGCCAGTTTATCTTAAATCCCGATAGATTGCCAAAATCATCTATTACTTTGAGAAGATGAGGTAGGGAGGTAGGGTTGGGCATCGTTTGGATTTGAACGATTCCGGTTCCGATTCCGATTCTCCATATCGATTCCTGTTCTGAACGATTCTCGATTCCGATTCTTTGAGGTGCAGGTCACAGCTTATTTCGCAGGAGAATTAAAAAAAAAATTGAAAATTTAAATTTTTTTTCATACTATTCACATTTTCAGTTGACTTGATACAGTTTAATTTGTTTGCTGTACTGTAACTAGGGTATTAATTAACAAAGATTTTTTTTTTTTTTTTTTTTTTTCTTTTTTTATAATCGAAATGCAGGTATGTTACTTCCGGTTCCAGAACCGGAAGTTAGGAACCGGTTCCTAATTAGAACCAGTTTTCGGTGCCCAACCCTATAGGGAGGTGGTAGGGTTTTGCATGAACAATAATACATTGTCCGCATATAAGCTAATGTGATGCTGTGTTCCCTTAATTGAGATCGGCGCTATGGACTGGGATTGTATTATGTACTGTGCCAAAGGCTCTAGGGATAGAGCAAATAGTCCGGGACTAAGAGGACAACCCTGTCTAGACGAGCACGACACAGGAAAGTGTGGGGAGCAGAATTTACCTGTTAAAATCATGGCTGATGGATCTGTATATAGTACTTTGATCATATTAATGAACTAACCCCATCCTTCCAAGTACTGCCCATAAATAAGACCATTCCAACCTGTCAAAGGCCTTCATCGCATCCAAGGATAATACAGCTGTAGGAGGCGCGGCATCCTTGCTGGAATCTATCACATGCAGTAACCGTCTAATATTATCCGTGATCAGGCGGCCTCTTATGAAGCCTGTCTGATCAGGGTGAACTAAAGATGTCATATGTTTTTGAAGTCGGATGGCTAGTACCTTAGCGTACAGCTTGAGATCGGTTCAGAGGAGGCTTAAGGGTCTATAACTACCGCATTCGGTGGGTTCTTTATCTTTTTTAAGTAGGATAGATATGAGTGCCATATTGACATCCATGGAGAAGTTCCCCTCTTTGACTGAGTATAAAATCATATCAAGTAATAGTGGTCCAATTACATCCCAACATGAGAGGTACAGTTCGGGTGGAATGCCATCCCAGCCAGGGGCTTTACCACTTTGCAATTCAGATATAGCCTCCCTAAGTTCCTCTAGTGTAATAGGTGCATCTAACCGTTTAGCGTCTTCCTTTGAAAGTTTAGGTAAGTTAATTTGATCAAGAAATGTATCCAGTTTATTATGATCGAAGATCACTTCTGACTTGTACAGGTTGGAGTAAAACGTACGGAAAGTCTCTGTGATTCTTTTGGGGTCTGTAATAACAAGTCCCTGTTGGTCCTTAATGGCAGGGATATCAGCAAATTGTTCACTGGATCGTATCTTCATAGCTAGTAGGTGACTAGGTTTAGAACCATGAAAGTAATAATGTTGTCTTGTTCTGCGTATTTGAAATTCAGATTGTTGTCTTAAGATGGAGTTAATCTCCCTTTTCAACACTTTAATTTGAGACTCCAGTTGACACGAGTAGTTGCGTTGTAAAGAGGAGAACAACGAAGAGTGAAGCACTTCCAGCTCTACCAATTTGGATTGACGTTTCTTGCGGAGGTTGGAGGCAAAGACAGTAGTGTTTTCCTTGATAAAACCCTTTACCGATCTCCATAACGTTCTGGGGTCTTGTACCGAACACGCATTAATCTGCAGGAATTCACTGATTTTATTTTTGAATTGTAGATTGAATTCATTGTTTTTCAACAGTGTCGAGTTAAAGCGCCATCTTGGGGCTCGGGATGTCATTCTACTGAATGAGCCCTTTAGGAGTAAATAGTTGTGATCTGACAGTGCAATTGGCCCCAATTCAACGTCAAAGCTATCAAATAGTCTAGGGGATGCACAAACATAATCTATTCTAGAAAATGTCCTGTGTCTTGCTGAGAAAAAGGAGTACTCTCGCGCCGTTGGGTTGAGCGATCGCCACAAATCATTTACTCCTGTATCCTTGGCCCAGGCCTGTAGTGCCGTAGAGGCCTGTTTCTGGTCATAGGATGTGGTGAGACTAGATTTATCAATCAAGGGATCCCAGATGGCATTAAAATCCGCACCAATTATAAATGAATACCCAGGGAGATCTAACATCGCTCCATGCAAATGTTCATGCTTTATTTGTTTTAAACGAGACGATTTAGAAATGGGCAATGGGAAAATACATTGCGTTTTCAAGATGGAGCACCGGCCGGAAACAGCAATGACGTAACCACTACACCTCCCTATACCGGCAGAGTAAAGTGTGGGTGTTGGATTTAGTGACTAGTAGGGCTGGCAAAACCTCACCAGGGAGCAGTTGTTGTGATGGAATCAGGAAAATGCTAAATTTCTAGGGAAATATAGTTTGTAATTGACTACCTAAACTATATGATCCAAAGTAGCTAACTACCGAAAAAGATATAAAATCTTGTTAAATGTAATGAATGTAGTTGAACTACATGTAGTTAGCTACTTCCTAACACTGATTATTAGATAAGACATGATTATAAAGATACACTGCAAAAACAAAACGATCCCCATCTTAACAAGTATGTTGTTACGAACTAGCAGCAGTCTAGGGGTTATTTAGAATCAAGAATCAAGAGGTTTATTTGTCACATACATACCAGGGCATACAGTGAAATGCAGGTGGTCTTTTAGTTTGACGATCCAAACACTAGCTCCAACCTGATGTGTAAGATAGAGGAAAGACAAGGAAAAACAGAATAGCTGGTCTGGTTTTCAAGAAGGATGAGAAATAACAGGCTTAGCTTACCAAATCAGCACACGAGATCACGGCCTGGGCAAGTCCTGTCTGAGCTCCGTTGAGTGGCAGGACCTGGCGAAGGCCGATCCGATTTTGTAGGTTTTTAGTTGGCTGGTCTGGTGACAAAACAATACTGGTGTTGAGCAGCACGGTGGTGTAGTGGTTAACACTGTCGCCTCACAGCAAGAAGGTCCAGGGTTTGATTCCCGCTTGGGGACCAGGGTTCCATGATACCAGTTACCCAGGTGGGGTATCTCCCGGGCCTTTCTGTGTGGAGTTTGCATGTTCTCCCCGTGCTCGCAAGGTCCCCCCCCCCCCCCCCCGATAAGAGAAACCCAATGGAAAAACATGCAAATCAACAGATCGCTAACGCTGTCGCGTCCGTGACGAAGACGGGCAGGAGCACTTGGATGGTCCCCGGGCATGGCTCACGCCGCAGCCCTCGTCTGCTCTCGGCTGCCCTTGGGGGGAAGGACGACGGGATGGGTTAAGCGCAGAGGAGTATCACATCGGCGATCCTACAAAAAACAATGCATGCGTGTGTGTTCCGGTGTGTGTGTGCTAATTAACCGCTGTGTGCCACTAACATTGAGTGTCGTTGCATGCCAATTAAAGACCTCTGCGACAGGTCCTGCATTATTAAAAAAAATATTATTATTAACAAAGAAAGAGTTCATGGGTCGTCCGACAGGTGGAGTTCTGTGATGTGGCAAATGGCGGCTAGTCCATCTAACTCCCGCGCGTTCCACTTCTGCGTTCCACACTCTTCGCGCTCCTCTGGAAAACCCACCTGAACTTTATTGAGGAGGATTAGTTCCGGGCTGCCAGTGTACACATGCACACTCATTCCCACACATTTTATCAACAGCTTAACCCCCCTTTCTCAATGAACCTAATGAAAACCAGACCATACAAAATGTGAATGCAAGGACGGATATGGAGACAACTATTACTTTCCTCTCATCTCTAACATATGTTAAGCTCATGTTGAGCCTTACAATCTGATTGAAGTGCTTCAAATGAAAGGGGAATTCCAATGGGATGAGATAATTCCGCTTGTCAATTGAACTTGTTTCAAGACATCTCCTTCATTCCTTTTGTTTTATAATCATGCTCATTTAGAGAAAATCCTTGAAACGAAGATAAATTGTATTGGAATAAGTGAAATCATCTCAACCCATTGGCAGACCTTTATCACTTATTTTAAAGGAACACACCAACATTATGGGAAATCCGCTTACCGTCTTCTCCAGAGTCAGACAAGAAGATAGATACCCATTTCCTCCCTATACGTTCAGTAGAAAGCTGTCTGGCTACAATGAATGGAAGAGGATGCGAAGCGGCTAGCCTAGCGTAAAACTCCGGGAGAGGTGCTAGTTGGCCAATGTCAACCGTTCATTGTGCTAAGCTAGGCTAGCTTGCAGCCGGACAACTTTCTACAGAACACACAGAGAGGAAATTGGTATCTGACTCTTGAGAAGATGGTAAGCGCATTTCCCATAATGTTGGCGTGTTCCTTTAAGAAAACAACATTTCTAAACTCAATACAAGCTTAAACTACCTGTTCAGGTAGAGATTTCCTACAGTATGTAGTTTTCATCTGAAAATGGAATGATTGCTATCTACTCTGTCTCCTCCTATCCTCCTTATCTGTCTCCTCCTGTCTTCTTCTGTCTTCTCCTGTCCTCAGCTGATATCCTGTTGAGTTTTGACACCCACCACCCTCTGGTCCTCCCTGGAGGGGGCTACCACCTGGAGCTGGGGACAGTATTACCAGACCCTGCCCTGAGGAACCAGCTGGACAGGCTCCAGGAGGTCATCTCCACCTTCTCTGTCTCACACCCCCTCAGGAATGCAGGTGTTAAGGAGCAACAGGTAAAGCAGTTTACTATGCCTTTTCTTCTGTTAACCTATGCTGTGAAATAGGTGGAGCCTGGTTTCACTATGGGTGCCTTTACATGCACACAGTATTCCGGATACTACTGGCTAAGGTCTTAGCAGGGTTAAGGTGTCGATAAGCATCTTAATTTTTTGAGTACCGTAAATAGAATATTGTAAATATGACCATGGAAACTGAATTCACAGACCACAGAACCTGATCCACGGGAATGTGATAAAGGTGTTTACATGCTTCATTATCCTGGCGAAGTGTTGTCATATCCCAAGCAATCATATTTGATTTTCTCATAGTTAGAATGCCTAGATATGAACTTAACCTGATGTTTATAAAGACAACAGCGCTTTACATACAGAATTATTTAGTATCATGAATACTATCGGAATGATTGTGATAATGGGCTATACAAATAAACGTGGCATGACTTAGGTACAGTATGTACACATTAAAGTCAACTCTGTCTTCCCTTTCAAAGCATTGTTTTGCGATGGAACCACTCCATTACACTGACGCTTGTCGTTCCTCAGGCGCTGGCCGTTCCTCTGGAGGCCAAACTGAACAAGATGGTCACCCTTCCAAAAGCCAGTCTAGAATCCATGCACTCACCGCCAGTCAAGGTAGTCTCACCTCAGCCTCCCGTCCAGGGAACCTCGTCCTCTTCTCCCGCCTCTGTCGCCACGCCACCATCACCCTCCTCTCCCTCCTCCACCCGCAACCCCGGAGGCCTCGCAGAGTTCACCTCCTGCGGGGCCCTCCTGCTGTCCCAGAAGCTGTGGAGTCTGGAGCTGCAGACCAGGGAGGTTGAACCCGGCAGAGCGAGGAGGTCGGCCCTGGACCCTTCCTGCCTGCTCACCCCGCCCAACACGCCCCACGACCCGGAGCTGGCGGAGGTGGAGTGCAGAGATGCGGAGACAAAGGGAGACGGTGAGACGCGGCCCGACGACGCCTCCTGGTCTTCGGTGGTAGATTTACATGAGGAAGGTAAAGAAATATATATATATTTCAAGACAAATGTTTCATGTACGCATTTGTTTGATTTCCTTTGTTTGTCGTCACATCACAGTTTGAGCTGAACTTTCTTCCCAGGTGGATTAGTATCTGAATGCTTGGCTGCGCTGATGACAGACCGGCTGAGGTTCGACTCCCCCAACAAGGAAAGATCAGTGGAGCTAAAGGAGCAAGAGGAGGAGGAGAATTATGACAATGGTGATGGTGATGATAACTATGGTGAAGATGTTTTCAGCCTGGAACTGCAGCGGGACGATAGAGGACTTGGCTTAGCTCTGGTTGATGCATTGGTGAGTGAAAGAGCCACTGTAAGTCATTTCTATTTGATAATCTGCAGACCAACTGCATGCTTGGATGCAATTTTGCTTTGGCTGTCCTTTACTGTGGCCTGTTCCCCTTCTAGACGGTCATAGGTCACAGTGGCAGCTCAACCTCCCAGGTTCCCTGTGTTTTAGAGAGGGCTGTTATCTGTGTGTGTTAGAGAGGCCTCAGTTTAAGGTTAAAGGGTCAGATCCAAAGACATTTTAATGATAGACAAACCATCTGCTATCCATTTTCAGTCTCATCTTTCCTTTCAAGCTTTTTTTTGGTTCAAGGCGGCTGGGTGGCGCAGCGGACATTGCGCTTGTCACCAACGCAAAAGACACCGGGTTCGATTCCGGCTGTCGGCGTTGCCTCCGGCTTAGGCCGGCCGTCATACTAACTCAATTGGCAGAGTTAGCGGGTGGAAATCGATGGGTGGTAATCTAGACGTTGTGGACAGCGACACCTACAGGTCGGTTGGGGGACGCCTGCACAGCAGAGACAGGAAAATGACGGGGGTAGTGTGAGCCTCCCACACGTTACACCTCGCTGAATGAGAGTCCGCGCTGGCAGGTGAAAAGATGTGACTGTAGGCTGCCTACACATGTATCGGAGGGGACATGTGATGCAAGGCTTCTATCCTCCCTACAACCGACCAGTGGGGGGCATATGCGAGCAACGTTCAAGACAGGGGAGGGGAGAATTGGCACGGCTAAATTGGGATGGGAGAAAAAATAGAAAAAGAGGGGGGGGGGGGGGGGGGAGTGGATAAAAAAAATAAGCTTTTTTTTTTCATATTCTTGATGTTTGGAGCAAGTTCTCATAGCGAGGGTGACTACAGTGAATGCATTATCATATCTTGTGTTATAGCCCTGATGGTTGCAGATTAAGGAAAAGGAAATGAGGCAAGAAAACCAGTGTGGGAATTTAGTTTTTAGTCCTTTGTTTGTCCTACACTCTTGTGAAATCGGTCTCCTCTAAACACCTGCCCTCGATTTAGCCAGCATGGTGGTCTAGAGGTTGTTTGTTGTTGTAAGACGAGCGAAAAGAATTATGAATGTTTGACAAGTGGGTCAAGTTTAAACTTTTTCTTCCAGTGGTTTTGTATACTTTCCCTCATCTTGACTGGTATTACACTACCACCTTCTGGGCAAAAAGTAAAACTACAAGTATCATGTGTGCCAGTACAGTGTGTAGTAGTACTCTGATGCATTTATTGGTAGCACTGTAATTTAGGGGGCACATATACTGGAATATTAATGAATATATTAACAAACCTTACAAACACATTTGACTGTTAAAGGTGCTATACATAATTATTTTTATAGTAGAGTAATCATACAATAAAAAAAGAAAAATATTCCCCCAAAACATGATTGATTAATGAATTCATCATTTAAAAAATGCTGGCAGGTCCAAAATGAATGTTGTTCCCTACTTCCCATTTTCTCCACGTGGATTGCACCTGATGACATACTGACATACTGGTGCTCTAGTGTGACATCTAGTGGCTGAATGTTATATAGCACCTTTATATAGCAACTGCAACAACCATGGGTTTATGCTCGGGATGGGTAGATGCTAGGCCTCTTTATATGAATCCATATTCTCTTGATATTTGGCCTCTGTTTCAGGACACTTCATTGAGGATTAATGGTATTTTTATCCGGGCGGTGGAACCAGACTCCCCTGCTGCCCGATGTGAGAGGCTGGTACCGGGAGACCGGATCTTGGCAGTTAACGGAATCAGTCTACTGGACCTAGACTACCACCGGTGAGGAGAATAAACAAACCCCCACTGTCAGATGAAGGCATATTTAGAGAGATATACCTGGACTGGCATGGAGATTCTAGCCTCTGTTTATATGAAAACAATGACGTCATTTCTCATTGAAAACACCAAATTGAGAAACTCTCTCTCTCTCTCTCTCTCTCTCTCTCTCTCTCTCTCTCTCTCTCTCTCTCTCTCTCTCTCTCTCTCTCTCTCTCTCTCTCTAAGTGGCAGGGAACTGATCCAGGCTTCAGGAGACAGACCAAGGTTACTGGTAGCCAGATGTGACTGGACAGCTAAGGCTTTACTGTCCGAATGCTGAATGCATTCACTGAGGAGACTCACTCAGTGAGAGACTGTCAATAAACCGCCAGTGCGCTTCCAGGATGTAATGAAAGCCTCTTGAACAATGAAGATGAGAATGTTGACCTAGAAGGAACGAGGACACAGATCATGAAAAGAAACAAATGCACTATTATATGAATTGATGTCTTTTAGTTGAATCATGTATGCAGATCTAGGTTTCAGTATCTTTATTATAATACTTTATATTTGATAATAAACCTGATATTAATCATTGATAAGCATACTGATCACTGTGCTTCAGTGGATGAGGCGTATTTATGCTAACCTGAGAGGAATCTCTCCAATGTTGTGTTCTGTATGCATTGAGGATAATAGGTTTCGAATGGCATTATTGTTCTGACACACAAGTGACACATAAATCAGTTTGTGCAGGATTGTAAACGTGTCACCTCATTAATTACACCCTATGGTTTAGGTATTGCATCTGATTTCAACTGCTCTTGTGTTATCTGTTTAAAATAATAAATATCCTTTAAAAAATATATATATTGTAAATATCATTACAACACACATTTTTGCAGCATAATGAACACGCTGCAGGCTAGTGCTATAGGTCTCTACACTGACACAACAGTGTCACAGTCTTCAAAGTCAACTTTATTGTCAATTTTTTATTTGTGCAAGACACACAGAAAATGTTAATTGCGTTCCCCCCTTCCCACGGTGTACATAAAAAAAAAATCTAGACAATATAAAACACAGAGTTCAGCCTGATGATTTTGGATAAACATTTATCTCTGGGTTTATTGCGACCACACAAGTGCACCAAACTTGAGATGAATGGGGAAGAGGCTAGTAGCACTAGAGATCTTTCAAAACGAGACTAGCCGAGTCCTTCTCACTGTAAGTGTCTAATGTGTCACATGTGCTACAGTACGTAAGGTGCGGAATTGGTGTACCTTGAATAGCTTTCATATCTTAAGAAATTAGCTGGGCACATTCATGGCCCCTAGTGGAAGAAGCCTATTGATTTTGGTGACCCCCATGACCTTTCCTCTAGCGCCACCATCAGGCCAAACATTCATATCCTACTTGTGAATGTGGTAACTCTCAATAGCTTTCATTTGAATCTTAAAAAATTTGCGGTGCAGATTTATGACCCCTAAAGGGTGAACTCTATTGATTTTGGTGACCCCATGACCTTTCCTTTTACGCCACCATCAGGCCAAACATTCACATCCTAATTGTGAACGTGATAACTCCCAATAGCTTTCAGTCAAATATTTTCTAATTTGCCATGCACATTCATGACCCCTAGAGGAAGAAGCCTATTGATGTTGGTGACCCCATGACCTCAGGCCGAACTTTAGATTTTCTTTTTTTTAAACTTAAATCTTTATTAACAGTTATAGACAAACAGCACTTACAAAAAAAAAAGAAACTAACACCACAAAAAAAACAGTGCACATAAATATTTACATGGGTATCATGGTTAGTTGTCTGGTTCCCCTACAGTTGTTTTCCAGGTACTTAATACAAGGGCTGATTGTGTACCTCCCTTAAACAGGTATAAAAATGTAATTCCTACTCAAAGATGATAAATACTGACTAAGGCATGTATGTGTGATCTGGGTCCAGAGACCCTCCTTGAGCTTCTTTCTTCCCTTATCCTTCGTCCTTTTTTTATTAACTTTCACTTTGCCTTTTGATTCACCCATACACAAACCACATCATCCCTGAATATTAATATCACACCGTTAAACAGACATAAATAATAAAGTATAAAAACATAAAGCCATTGTAATACCCCCAAAAAAAATAGAAAATACTAACTAAAGCATAGTTGTGTGACATGGGTTCAGAGACCCTCCTTGAACTTCTTTCCTCCTTTACCCTTCGCCCTCTTGTGTTGCATTTGGTTCTTCCTCTGTGATGTCGTTTTCGTTCCCTTTATAATCCTCCCACTTTCCCCATCTTTCCCCAAATTTCTCTTCCTGTAACCTCAGCATGTGTTATGGTTTGTAACCGACCCCAATCGCACAACACAAGACAGGTATGAGAGTAAGCCAAGAACTGGGCATTTATTGAAAACAACAGAAAACGGCACTGTCCCTTTAAGGGAGAACACAAATTACAGGAAAACATGAACTTGGGAAAATAGGCACAGTGCCTTTAAGAGGCGAGCTGGCTAAGAGGAAGGCTAAGGGAAGGCTAACGGACAGGGCCAGGGCAAGGGACAAGGCAGGAACAGGGAGGACTAGGAGGACTGGACAGGGAAGACTAGGAGGACTAGGAGGACTGGACAGGGAGGACTAGAGAGGACTGGACAGGGAGGACTAGGAGGACTGGACAGGGAGGACTAGGAGGACTAGAGAGGGGAAACAGGGACAGAGGCCCGCGGAGGCGGGCTGGGGACAGGGAGGACTAGGAGGACTAGAAGGACTGGACAGGGAGGACTAGGAGGACTAGAGAGGGGAAACAGGGACAGAGGCCCGCGGAGGCGGGCTGGGGACAGGGAGGACTAGGAGGACAGGACAGGGATGACTAGAAGGACTAGGAGGACTGGACAGGGAGGACTAGGAGGACTAGAGAGGGGAAACAGGGACAGAGGCCCGCGGAGGCGGGCTGGGGACAGGGACATAGAAAAACAGGGTTAAGGCCTTGGACAGGGCGAGGGCTGGAGCTGCTTACAGGGAGGAGTAGGAGGGCGCAGGCTAAACGTCTGGAGGAGAGCGCGCCGGCTCGGAGAGCGCATCTGGCGTGGAGGTCTGAGTGGTGCGCGTCTGCTTGGAGTACGCGCCGGTACGGAGAGCGCATCTGGCGCGGAGGTCTGAGTGGCGCGCGTCTGCTTGGAGTACGCGCCGGTACGGAGAGCGCATCTGGCGCGGAGGTCTGAGTGGTGCGCGTCTGCTTGGAGTACGCGCCGGTACGGAGAGCGCATCTGGCGCGGAGGTCTGAGTGGTGCGCGTCTGCTTGGAGTATGCGCCGGTACGGAGAGCGCATCTGGCGCGGAGGTCTGAGTGGTGCGCGTCTGCTTGGAGTACGCGCCGGTACGGAGAGCGCATCTGGCGCGGAGGTCTGAGTGGTGCGCGTCTGCTTGGAGTACGCGCCGGTACGGAGAGCGCATCTGGCGCGGAGGTCTGAGTGGTGCGCGTCTGCTTGGAGTACGCGCCGGTACGGAGAGCGCATCTGGCGCGGAGGTCTGAGTGGTGCGCGTCTGCTTGGAGTACGCGCCGGTACGGAGAGCGCACCTGGCGCGGAGGTCTGAGTGGTGCGCGTCTGCTTGGAGTACGCGCCGGTACGGAGAGCGCATCTGGCGCGGAGTCTGGATGCGCGTCTGGATGCGCGTCTGGAGTGAAGAGCGCGTCTGAATGCGCGTCTGGAGTGTGTCTGGATGCGCGTCTGGATGCGCGTCTGGAGTGAAGAGCGTGTCTGAATGCGCGTCTGGAGTGCGTCTGGATGCGCGTCTGGATGCGCGTCTGGAGTGAAGAGCGCGTCTGGCTCGGAGGTCTGGAGTGGAACACTGGAATACCTCCCGTAGAGGATTAGAGAGCGCAGTACAGTGTCTCCCTCCAGGCAAACGGCGACAGGTGGCGAAGGCTTGAGCGCATCTCACGCCGGAGATGAAACAGCATAACAGACAGAAACAGAAACTCCCGTAGGAGCCTACAGATTGAGAAACTCCCGTAGGAGTTTGCTGATAGAGATATGATACGGAACGACCCGACCAGGACTGAGGGGAAGAGCGAGGTATTTAAAGCCCAACAGGGGCGCTAATTAGAATACACATCAGGTGCGTGAAGGTAATTGATACTTGAACTAGAAGAGTGTGTTCGGCACGAACCAATCAAACAGATACTGACAGATAGTCCAAGGGTGTAGGCTGCTGAAGAGCAGACGAGGCTAAACGAGCGCGAGGGTGGGGGCTGGAGAAGTGAGGAGACAGGGAATTAAAGGTCCAGGGAAAGGCGAACCTCACAGTACTCCCCCCTCCACGGGAGCCACCGGGCGACCCAAAAAATACAGACAGAGGGGCAGGGGAAATGACAAGGCAACAAAACAAAAAATTGGGCCATGCTAGCGGGGAAGCTACACCAAAAGCGGGGCTAGCAAAGGGGCAGGGTAGCCGAGGGGTAACTAGGGAAGCCGAGGGGTAACTAGAGGAGCTGAAGGGATAACTAAGGAGCTGAGGGGTAACCAGAGGAGCTGAGGGGTAACCAGAGGAGCTGAGGGGTAACTAGGGTAGCTGAAGGGTAACAGCCAGGGCACAGATAGCTACAGGGCCTATGCTAGCTGTAATGCTACATTAACATAGAGGCTGCGCTGGCTGCCGGAGCTAGGCTAGCAGACAGGGCTGGAACAGGGGCACTGGAGAGGGGAACAGGGAAGGGGCTAGCAGAGGGAAAGGGTTAGCTGCCTGGGCATGGCTAGCTACAGGGCCTATGCTAGCAGCAAGGGCTGCATTAACATAGAGGCTGTGCTAGCAGCCGGGACTAAGCTAGCAGACTGGGGCCATGCTGGTAGTAGAGGCCTAACAAGCTGCAGGGGAGCTAATGAGGCTAACAGGGAAGCAAACAGGGGAGTCAACAGGCTAACAGGGGAGCTAACAGGGAAGCTAACAGGGGAGTTAACAGGGGAGACTAACAGGGGAAACTAACAAAGGCTAACAGGGGAGACTAACAGGGAAGCTAACAGGGGAGCTAACAGGGGAACTAACAAGCTAACAGGGGAGCTAACAAAGGCTAACAGGGGAGACTAACAGGCTAACAGGGGAGCAAACAGGGAAGCTAACAGGGGAGCAAACAAGGCTAACAGGGGAGCTCAACAGGGGAACTAACAAGGGCTAACTAGAGGGAACAAAAAAAAAAGGCAAACTCAACATACACTGTCTGTACTGGCTGGGGTCGTCGACTGGTCGGGTCGTACTGTTATGGTTTGTAACCGACCCCAATCGCACAACACAAGACAGGTATGAGAGTAAGCCAAGAACTGGGCATTTATTGAAAACAACAGAAAACGGCACTGTCCCTTTAAGGGAGAACACAAATTACAGGAAAACATGAACTTGGGAAAATAGGCACAGTGCCTTTAAGAGGCGAGCTGGCTAAGGGGAAGGCTAAGGGAAGGCTAACGGACAGGGCCAGGGCAAGGGACAAGGCAGGAACAGGGAGGACTAGGAGGACTGGACAGGGAAGACTAGGAGGACTAGGAGGACTGGACAGGGAGGACTAGGAGGACTAGAGAGGACTGGACAGGGAGGACTAGGAGGACTAGGAGGACTGGACAGGGAGGACTAGGAGGACTAGAGAGGGGAAACAGGGACAGAGGCCCGCGGAGGCGGGCTGGGGACAGGGAGGACTAGGAGGACTAGAAGGACTGGACAGGGAGGACTAGGAGGACTAGAGAGGGGAAACAGGGACAGAGGCCCGCGGAGGCGGGCTGGGGACAGGGAGGACTAGGAGGACAGGACAGGGATGACTAGAAGGACTAGGAGGACTGGACAGGGAGGACTAGGAGGACTAGAGAGGGGAAACAGGGACAGAGGCCCGCGGAGGCGGGCTGGGGACAGGGACATAGAAAAACAGGGTTAAGGCCTTGGACAGGGCGAGGGCTGGAGCTGCTTACAGGGAGGAGTAGGAGGGCGCAGGCTAAACGTCTGGAGGAGAGCGCGCTGGCTCGGAGAGCGCATCTGGCGCGGAGGTCTGAGTGGTGCGCGTCTGCTTGGAGTACGCGCCGGTACGGAGAGCGCATCTGGCGCGGAGGTCTGAGTGGTGCGCGTCTGCTTGGAGTACGCGCCGGTACGGAGAGCGCATCTGGCGCGGAGGTCTGAGTGGTGCGCGTCTGCTTGGAGTACGCGCCGGTACGGAGAGCGCATCTGGCGCGGAGGTCTGAGTGGTGCGCGTCTGCTTGGAGTACGCGCCGGTACGGAGAGCGCATCTGGCGCGGAGGTCTGAGTGGTGCGCGTCTGCTTGGAGTACGCGCCGGTACGGAGAGCGCATCTGGCGCGGAGGTCTGAGTGGTGCGCGTCTGCTTGGAGTACGCGCCGGTACGGAGAGCGCATCTGGCGCGGAGGTCTGAGTGGTGCGCGTCTGCTTGGAGTACGCGCCGGTACGGAGAGCGCACCTGGCGCGGAGGTCTGAGTGGTGCGCGTCTGCTTGGAGTACGCGCCGGTACGGAGAGCGCATCTGGCGCGGAGTCTGGATGCGCGTCTGGATGCGCGTCTGGAGTGAAGAGCGCGTCTGAATGCGCGTCTGGAGTGCGTCTGGATGCGCGTCTGGATGCGCGTCTGGAGTGAAGAGCGCGTCTGAATGCGCGTCTGGAGTGCGTCTGGATGCGCGTCTGGATGCGTGTCTGGAGTGAAGAGCGCGTCTGGCTCGGAGGTCTGGAGTGGAACACTGGAATACCTCCCGTAGAGGATTAGAGAGCGCAGTACAGTGTCTCCCTCCAGGCAAACGGCGACAGGTGGCGAAGGCTTGAGCGCATCTCACGCCGGAGATGAAACAGCATAACAGACAGAAACAGAAACTCCCGTAGGAGCCTACAGATTGAGAAACTCCCGTAGGAGTTTGCTGATAGAGATATGATACGGAACGACCCGACCAGGACTGAGGGGAAGAGCGAGGTATTTAAAGCCCAACAGGGGCGCTAATTAGAATACACATCAGGTGCGTGAAGGTAATTGATACTTGAACTAGAAGAGTGTGTTCGGCACGAACCAATCAAACAGATACTGACAGATAGTCCAAGGGTGTGGGCTGCTGAAGAGCAGACGAGGCTAAACGAGCGCGAGGGTGGGGGCTGGAGAAGTGAGGAGACAGGGAATTAAAGGTCCAGGGAAAGGCGAACCTCACAGCATGTGTGTTATCCTCTCCATATCCTGTATTTCTTCCACTATTCCTACCCATTGTGCTATTGTCGGTGGGTCTTCCTTGTACCACAGTCTCGTTATTGCTTTTCTGGCCGCTATCAACATTATCTTTATTAAATATTTGTCCCCCCCTTGTATTCCCTCGTGTGTCAGGTCTCCTAAGTAAAGCACCAGTCCTGTTTGTGGTAACCCGTATCCTAATATTCTGATCATTGCTTCCCCTATCTCCTCCCAATACCCCTTCAGCTTCTGACATCCCCAGAATATGTGCGTGTGATTTGCCCCCTCCTTCCCACACATCCTCCAGCATGCTCTTTGTGTTGGTGCATATTTTCCCTTCAGCTCTGGGGTTATAAAGAATCTGATTATGTTTTTCCATCCAAATTCTTTCCATATCCTCGATCCTGTTGTTGAATGTTGCACCTTGCATATGTTCCCCCATTCCTTCCCTGTTATTCCTATCTCTAGTTCTCTCTCCCATTTCTCCCTTATATAATCGGTCGTGTGTCCCTTGCTGGTCATTATAGCCCGGTACAGTGCTGATATTACCCTTCCTTTCCCTCCTTCGTATGCCCTTACTATCATCCTAATTATTCCATTCTGTTCTTCTTCCTTGTCCCTTCTTATTTCTCTATTATAGTAATCTCTAATCTGTAGATATCTGAAGTGGTCCTTGTTTTCTAGTCCAAATTTCTCCTTTAATTTTTGTAGTGTTTGCATTTCCCCCTTCTCTATCATTTTGCATATCGCTGTTGCCCCCCCCCCCCCCTCTCCCACCTTCTGAATCCATGGTCTAACCTCCCTGGTTTGAATCTCTTGTCATGTGCTACCCATCTCAGGACCCCTGACTGCTTCTCCAATTTGTGTGTTTTTACTACTCTGTTCCATATGGTCAAGGTGCATTTGGTGATTGGATCTAATAGTCCCTCTTTCTCTTTAAATAGTTCCCTATCTCCCACCAGAGCTTGTACCTTGTATCCCTCCCCTTCTTTTTCAATGTCTTTCCATCTTGCCTCATATCTGTCGTTACACCAGCACGTCACTGCTCTCAGTTGTGCTGCATAGTAATAATCTTGTAGGCTGGGTCGAACTTTAGATTTTCAAATGAGTTTATCTTGTGATCGGTTAATCATACAGTCATGGTATCTAGAGATGTGTCTACTCATGCACAACAACTTTGCTTTAAGGTCCTATGAAGTCTGCCATATTGGAATTTTCACCACCTTGAATTATTGGAAAAACACTTTTTTCCCCTACTCCCCCTAGCCTGTTTTTACCAAACTTACTGTGTGGAATCTGGGGAAGAACATCTTCAAATGTGTAATTTAGATAATAGATAGGCAAAACCATGTGACCACCAGATTCAATAAAACTTGAAAAAATGCATGGTAAACAGGAAATTATTCATTACTTGTGACAAAACCAAACCAAACTTGACATATACTGTATGTTTGCCTTACAATAGCAAGCATACCCGCGGGAAGATGTTTTGAGTAGGGGGTGTGCACTTTCTGTGCGTATTCATCCACAATCTTTTTTGTATTTTATTTTTTATTATTTTTTAAACAAACACATAAACAAACATGACAACACACGATAAGATATACAAGCATTAGTTGTCAGTGCACATCCAATGAGATCACATTTTAGTTAGTTGTCTTATATAGGATATACCCTTAATACCTGTTATCTAAAAACCTACACACATATGCTCCAGCTCGTACCCCCCCCCTTCCGGACCCCCCATTGGATAATCCATCCATTTTCCCTCGCTCCTAACCAGACATTACCATTATATGCTAGATTTTATTTTCTCCACCACTTCTAACCACAATGTCATTTTGGATTCATTGAGACCCAAAATTCTAGCTGTAGATATTTCTTGATAGATCACATCGAGATATGTAATAATCCAGACCTTTCGGCACATTTTTTCCAGTTGGAACCATCGTGATGCTATCAGCTTTTTAGCCACTGTGATACCCGATAAAACCAATCTCTTTAGCTGTGGATGTACTGCACACTCAAAAACATCATTCAGCAGTAGTACAGAGGGGTGTACAGGTATATTCCAAGTTAAGAGATTTGATAGTTGCTGGGTCACCTCTTTCCAGAATATCTTAACTGGTGGGCAGTCCCAGTACATGTGCATAAATGTCCCCTCGTCCCCATTTGTACATAAGGAGCATTTGGAGTCTTGTATAAGACCCATTTTTTTTCAGTCTTATAGGAGTCAAGTATGTCCTGTGAATATAGTTAAGATTGATTTGTTGATGGTCCGGGTTCCTTGATGTGAATCGAATATTTGCCCAGGCTTCTTGCCAATCAAAATCACTTTCCAGGTCTGGTATATCCCTCCTCCAGACGGAGTCTAGGTGGAGGGTTTCATATGAGGACGTTAGTAATTGATGATAAAAATCTGAAACAAAACCTCTTGATGTCTCTCTTTCATAGAAGAATTTGTGGTATCTGTGGTGTACAATTGGTATATTTAATGGAACACCGTGAGCCTTCAAACATGCCAATAACTGTGCGTAAAAGTAATATGTGGACTTGGTGAGATAAAAATGTTTGCGTATTTCATTGAAACTACAAAAACCCTGTTTATTGAAGACGTCTCCTAATGAGTGTATGCCTTGCTTTTCCCATCTAGGGAATCTTATAGGTTGTTTTCCTATCCAGAGTGCATTGTTATTGAATAAGGGAGTATGATTATGCCATTTATGTAGGGTAGAATATTTTTTTTGTGTTTTGCGCCATATCCGGATCGCATGAGTGATTATGGGGCCAAATTTCCGTTCGCATTGCTTAATTGGTCATTTGGTGTATACTATGCCCTTCAGCTTATGTGGAGCTACTATATTTTCTTCTAAATTTCTCCAGGATACTAATGCTTGGGGATCAAACCATGTTGTTAGTGGTCTTAAAGTGTACGCCTTAAAGTAGTGGTAGAAATCTGGAAATGCCATACCTCCGTCTGCTTTGTTTCTCTGTGCGGTGGATCTTTTTATACGTGGTGGTTTGTTATTCCAAATAAATTTGTATGTGGAGGAGTGTAATTCTTTCCAGTAACCCTTTGGAGGGGGTAACGGTAGCTTTGAGCTGAAGAAGTTGATTCTAGGTAGGACGTCCATCTTGATTATTGATATACGTGCCTGTACTGAGTTTTTAAGTTTCGACCACCTGACAAGGTCGTATTTGATTTTGTTTTGGATTTTTATGTAATTGTGCTTCACCGTTTGGCTTATGGTGGGGAATATCTCAACTCCCAAACATCTAAATTGTTTTACCATCTGTATCTCTTTTGGGAGGGTTATATTTCTTTTTGCAGGGGCGTTAAGTGGGAGGAAGGCCGACTTTGGCCAATTTATCCTAAATCCCGATAGATCTCCAAAGTCCTCAATCAGCTTGAGAAGATGAGGCAATGCTGTGTTGGGGTTTTGCATGAACAGTATTACGTCGTCCGCATATAAACTAATTTTGTGTTGTGTGCCCTTGATTTTGATTGGTTCTATGGATTGGGATTGTCTTATATATTGTGCTAAAGGCTCTAATGATAGATCGAATAGTCCGGGACTAAGAGGGCAACCCTGTCTGGCTGAGCGTGATACCGGAAAGATTTTGGAGATGATTGTACCTGTTGTAATCATGGCCGATGGGTCTTTGTATAATACTTTAATCATATCAATGAATCCTTTTCCTAACCCCATCCTTTCTAATACTGCCCATAGATACGACCATTCCAACCTGTCAAAAGCTTTCATTGCATCCAGGGACAGTATCGCCTTAGGTGTGTTGTCTTCCTTGTTGGCATCTAGTACGTGTAGTAATCGTCTTATGTTATCGGTGATCAAGCGACCTCTTATGAAGCCAGTTTGGTCCGGGTGAATTAAAGATGTCATATGCTTTTGTAGTCTGATGGCTAATACCTTAGAGTACAGTTTGATATCGGTTCCGAGGAGGCTTAAAGGTCTATAACTACCGCACTCGGTGGGGTCTTTGTCTTTTTTAAGGAGGACTGTTATGAGTGCAATATTGTCATTCTTATGGAAGTTCCCCTCCTTAACTGAGTATAAAATCATATTTAGTAATAAGGGTCCAATTATGTCCCAACAAGAGAGGTACATTTCTGGTGGGATACCGTCTCTTCCAGGAGCCCTACCACTTTGCATTTCAGATATGGCCTCCCTAAGTTCATCTAGTGTGATCGGTGTTTCTAACTGTTTAGCGTCATCCTCTGAAAGTTTAGGGAGAATAATTTGATTAAGATATGTGTCCATTTTGTTTTGATCGAAGGTCGTTTCTGATTTATATAAGTCGGAGTAGAATTCTTTGAATGTATCATTTATTTTTTCAGGGTCTGTTTCAAGTACTTGTTGTGCTCTAATGGTAGTTATATATGCACATTTTGCATTAATTCTTAATCGCATGTTAAAGCTTCCATATTGAGGGCTTATGAGTTGGTCACCGAGGCCTATCGTCAGCGTTTTAGAGGCTATCGCAGGTCGGAGGGACAGTCGTATATTGTGTTCGGAAAAGAGAAGGAGAACCTGTTTGACCGGTGGTGCACCTCGCAAAAAGCAGAGTCAAGGGAGCAGCTTAGACAGTTGGTTCTCCTAGAGGAATTTAAAAGGTGTGTTCCTGATAACGTTTCCACACATCTAAATGAGCATAAGGTATCGAAGATAGGCGACGCTGCTGTCTTGGCTGATGAGTTTGTGTTGACACACAAATCTGTCTTTGTAGAGGAGGGCCGTGTGGAGTCCAGGGGTAGTAGGCGTCCTTTTCAGGGGAGCCGGTTCCCGGCACCCGTGTCTGCTGGTCGGTTTACTTCGACTCCTAGGCAAGGTGGCTCTGCTAGTGCATTCCCAGAGGAGGTTATCTGTTTTTACTGTAAGGAGCCTGGTCATATCGTTGCTGGGTGCCCTGTGCTTAAGCAAAAATTTTTTTAAACTGTGGCTCTGGTAGAAATCATGGACAGGACACCTATGCCGACATTAGAGGGTGGGGTGCGAAGTATCAAATGTGCAGACAGGGAGCTAGAGGGCTCCTCAATGTTTATGATGGATGGATTTGTTTCACTGGTTGGTGCATTAGGATCAAAGCAGGCTATTACTATATGGAGAGATACAGGAGCTTTCCAGTCTCTCATTCTGGATGGGATTTTGCCATTTTTGGAAGATTCTTCATTGCATTCCGGTGCCATTGTTCAGGGCTTTGGAGGAGGCTTTGTGAATACTCCTTTGCATGAGGTCTCGCTAAACTCTCCCTTAGTATCAGGCAATGTTGTTGTAGGAGTGTGTTCTCACATCCCCATAAAGGGGGTGTCCTTCATTCTAGGGAACGATTTGGCCGGTGGCAAAGTGCTGGCTACTCCAGTTGTAATTCCCGTCCCTGTAGTTTCTGAGGTTCCTGATGAGCTCGCACAAAAGCATCCAGGAGTATTTCCTGTGTGTGCGGTAACACGCGCAATGTCAAAGGTCAAATGTGACACCCATGATGTTGTTAACTCAGATTGTGATATGACACTTAGTGACACGTTCTTTGTTGAGTTGAAAAGTGGCCCTGATGAGGGTTTTGGTAAGGTGATACCGTCTCATGAGCAGTTGGTACTAGAGCAAAACAAGGATGTCTCCTTGTCGTCCCTCTTTGAAGAGGCGGTTTTAGAGGATGCAATGATAGATACGTCTCAAGGATACTTTGTTAGCAATGACGTGCTCATGAGAAAGTGGACACCACCTAACCTGTCCAGTCTGGATGACTGGGGCAGTGTGTTTCAGATTGTTGTTCCAGCCGTGTATCGTCCTGATATACTGCATCTAGCACATTATCATGATCTTGCTGGTCACATGGGAGTCAGAAAGACTTATGACCGTGTGCTGAGACATTTTTGTTGGCCTGGTTTGAAGTCAGATGTGGCACAATATTGCCGCTCGTGCCATGTGTGTCAGGTTGTTGGTAAACCAAACCAGAAGATCCCTCAGGCTCCTCTGCAGCCTATTCCTGCCGTTGGGGAACCTTTTGAGCGGATCCTCATTGACTGTGTTGGTCCCCTCCCTCGAACTAAGACAGGGAACCAGTACCTTTTGACTATTATGTGTGCAGCGACCCGTTTCCCTGAAGCCATTCCTTTACGCAAGATCACAGCCCCAGCTATATCCAAAGCTCTGGTTAGGTTTTTTTCGACGTTTGGCTTACCAAAGGTTATTCAATCAGATCAAGGGTCTAACTTCATGTCCCGTCTCTTTGCTCAGGTCCTCCAGCAGTTGTCTATCCAGCATTGCCCTTCCTCTGCCTATCATCCAGAGTCCCAGGGGGCGCCGGAGAGATTTCACCAGACTATCAAAACAATGCTGTGGGCATATTGTACGGAGTTCGAAAAAGACTGGGATGATGGAATCCCTTTGCTTCTGTTTGCTGCTAGGGAGGTAACCCAGGAGTCTCTTGGATTCAGCCCGGCTGAGCTGGTGTTCGGCCACACAGTGAGGGGTCCTTTGAAACTGCTGAAGGAAAAGTGGTTGGCTGACCAGACTCCTTCCTCTACTAATTTGTTGGACTATGTGTGTGACTTCAGGCTTAAGCTTAGTAGAGCATGTGAACTAGCGAAAGAGAACCTAAAGGTAGCCCAAGGAAAAATGAAGGTGTGGTATGATAGGCGGGCCCGACATAGGGTGTTCTCACCGGGAGACAAGGTGTTGGTTCTCTCGCCTATTCTTGGGTCTGCATTACAGGCTAAATACAGTGGGCCATACTCCATTGAGCGCAAAGTTGGTGAGGTCGACTACTTGATTAAGACTCCCGACCGCAGGCGCAAGAGTAGATTATGTCACGTCAATATGTTGAAGGCGTACAATGCCTCACCCTCACCTCCATAGCCATGAAGTGCTTTGAGAAGCTAGTGAAGGGCTACATCTGTTCCTCCCTCCCCATCAACCTGGACCCTCTGCAATTTGCATATCGCCCCAACAGGTCCACGGAGGACGCCATAGCCCATGTGCTGCACACAGCAGCATCACATCTGGACAAGAGGAAGGGGAACTATGTGAGAATGCTGTTCATCGACTACAGCTCAGCATTCAATACCATAGTCCCCTCCAAACTCATAGCCAAGCTCAGGGACCTGGGCTTGAACTATGACCTGTGCCAGTGGGTCCTGGACTTCCTGACGGGCAGACCCCAGGTGGTAAGAGCCGGCAACTGCACCTCCTCATCCATCACGCTCAACATAGGGGCCCCCCAGGGCTGTGTTCTGAGCCCCCTCCTCTACTCCCTGTACACACATGACTGCGTAGCACAGCGGAACAACAACACCATCATCAAATTTGCTGATGACACAGTAGTGGTGGGCCTGATCTCTGCCAACGACGAAAGGGCCTACCTGGAAGAGGTAGAGAACCTGTCACAGTGGTGTCAGGAGAACTGCCTCTCCCTGAACGTCAGCAAAACAAAAGAGATGATTGTGGACTTCAGGAGGTCGGGGGTCAAGGACTACAGCCCCCTCAGCATCGACGGGGCACCAGTTGAGAGAGTGAACAGTTTCAAGTACCTCGGAGCCCACATATCCGAGGACTTGACATGGACCACACACATTGACAGTGTTGTGAAGAAGGCACGACAACGCCTCTACTTCCTCAGGCGCCTAAGGAAGTTCCAAGTCAGTCAGAAGATCCTTAGGAACTTCTACTCATGTACAATAGAGAGCATCCTGACCGGCAACATCACCTCCTGGTTTGGGAATAGCACTGCACAAGACCGTAGCAGACTACAAAGAGTGACACGTTCAGCCGAACGCACAATTAGAGGGGGGCTTCCCACCCTCCAGAACATTTACAACAAGCGGTGCAAGGGGAAGGCTAAGAGAATTATTAAGGACTCGAGCCACCCGAACAACTGCCTCTTTGAACTGCTGCCGTCAGGCAAGCGATACCGGAGTCTTATGGCGAGCACAGAAAGACTCAGAAGGAGCTTCTATCCCCAGGCCATCAGGCTGCTAAACGAACAATAATCGCTAAACGAACAATAATCACTATGCAACAACCATCAAATGCACACAGCACACACACCCACACGCACACACACACTCACTCAAACAAACAACACACTGCAGCACCCACTCTCCACACTTTAGATCACACAAACACACTTACACTTTATATTTATTGATAAAGGATTTGCACTACAACTCGTACACCTACTGTGAATTGTACCTAAACTGCACCTCGTCCATTTATGCCTTGCACTATATAGTATTGTATATTAGTACACTGCACAGTATTGTATATTGTATGGTAACTACGTCTACGAACATTGTACATATGTCTAAACTGAACACTGTGACCTCTTTTTTTTTTTTTTCTAAATTTTACTATGTTTTTATTTCATACTTATCTTGTCATGCACAGTCTCTGGAGCGCAACAGTAAGAAGCATTTTGTACAAAAGTATTCTGTACTTCTGTATGACAACTATTAAAGAAACTTGAAACTTGAAACTTGAATGATAGGGCTCAGATTGACCAGTCAGGGGTCAAGCCTGTGGCTGTTCTAACAGTTTCTGCATCTCCTATTGTAGCCGACTGTTCTGTGTCGAAGGAGATTTCTCAGGGCAGGTTGCCAAACACCCAGATACTAGGTGACTTGGACTCACACCTCTCGTACTTACCACTTCCTGAGCGTACGGATGTGGTGCGCCTACTTAGACAGCATATACGTTTGTTTTCTGATGTCCCTAGTCGTACTAATGTACTCGAGCATGACATTGATGTTGGTAGTGCAGGGCCAATTAAGCAACATGCCTACAGGGTGAATCCGGAAAAACAACGGATCTTGAGTAAGGAAGTAGACTATATGGTGAGACATGGCATTGCGGAGCCCAGTTCTAGTGTGTGGAGCTCCCCCTGCCTGCTTGTTGATAAGCCAGACTGCACTCATTGGTTCTGTACTGACTTCCGTAAAGTTAATGCAGTAACCAAGCCGAACTCGTACCCTCTTCCTCGGATGGACGACTGTATCGATCGGGTGGGTTCAGCAGCCTTTGTAAGTAAATTGGATTTGCTAAAGGGATACTGGCAGGTTCCGCTTACTCCGCGAGCACGTGAGATATCCGCTTTTGTCACACCAGAGAGTTTCTGCCAGTATACAGTGATGGCCTTTGGCATGCGAAATGCCCCAGCGACGTTTCAGCGGCTAGTGAACAAGGTCCTGGCCGGGGTAGCGTTCTGTGAGGCATATCTGGATGACCTGGTTATCCACAGTTCCTCTTGGTCACAACATGTGGAGCATCTGGCGGAAGTGTTCAAGCGGTTAGGTGATGCTAACTTGACAGTTAACCTTGCAAAATGTGAATTTGGACAGGCCACGGTTACCTACCTGGGTAAGGTGGTTGGACGTGGGCATGTGTGCCCCATTGCAGCTAAGGTGGAGGCTATAGTGGGCTTCCCTGCTCCCATCACCAGGCGGGAGTTAAAGCGCTTCCTAGGTATGGCAGGGTACTATAGGAGTTTCTGTAGGAACTTTGCTTCTGTTGTTGCCCCTTTGACCAATCTGCTCAGTCCTAAGGTACCTTTCGTGTGGACTGAGACTTGTCAACAGTCTTTTGAGAGCATCAAGGGTATTCTGATTAGCGCTCCCGTTCTGTCAGCTCCCGATTTTCAACTGCCATTCAAGTTGGCAGTGGATGCTAGTGACCTCGGTGCTGGAGCCGTCCTCCTGCAAGAGGATGCATTAGAGGTAGAGCACCCAGTGTGCTACTTTTCTAAAAAGTTTGACAGGCATCAACTGCACTACTCTACTATAGAGAAGGAGGCGCTCGCTTTGGTTCTTGCCTTGAACCATTTTGATGTTTACGTTGGATCCTCCAGTTTACCCCTTGTTGTGTATACAGACCATAACCCTTTGGTTTTTCTTCGCAGCATGGTGAACTCGAACCATCGTTTGATGCGATGGAGTTTGTTCCTCCAAGCGTATAACTTGGATATTCGCCACATTCGTGGGAGGGACAACGTGCTAGCAGACGCCCTCTCACGGTCATAGTACCGGTGTTTGTGGTACCCGCTATCGCTGTTGTGGTGGTGGCCCTGACAACTAATGGGTCACAGTTGTTTTTTTTTGTTTTTGTTCATGGGTTGTTGTGTGGTGGTTGCCTCTGGGGCAACCAGTTTGGTGGGGGAGGTGTTATGTACCAGGAGCCTGATCACTCCTGTGTCACTGTGCAGGCAGGCCTGATCACTCCTGTGTCACGGGGCATGCAGGTGAGGGCTGCCAATTAGCCAATTAGTGCTGATTGGTTACCTGCTGGGAGCTTTAAAACCAGCCCTGGTAACACACATGCAGGGTCTGTGTTTAGAAGAGTGTGGGTTAACAGATAGATAGTCACGTTCTTCCAGTCCTTATCCTTTAGTTTACACTAGTAATTCCTTGATATAGTAGCACTTTGAGTTAACACACAGGTTTTGGTGTCGGTTTTGCACATAGGTTGCGTGCCTTTGAGCCAGGGTCGTAACACATGGCTAATAGGTGACTAGGTTTAGAACCTTGGGAGTACTGCTGTTGTCTTGTGCTACGTATTTGTATTTCCGATTGTTGTCTGTATATGGCATTGATCTCTTTTTTTAGTACCTTAACTTGATTTTCTAGTCGAGTTGAGTTGTTGTATTTTAAAGAATTAAATAACGTTGAGTAAAGCGTTTCCAGCTCAGCCAGTTTTATGCATCGATTCTTGCGCATTTTGGAGGAAAAGCTATCAGTGAAATCTTTGATCATTCCCTTTACCGACATCCATATTATTCTGGGGTCTTGCACCGAGTATGCATTCTCCCGTAGGAATACTATAAGTGCTTCTTTGAGTTGTGTAATGAATTCCTTGTTATTAAGCAGCATCGAGTTAAATCGCCATCTTGGGGCTCGGGAAGATAGTATACCAAATGTTCCTTTTAGGAGTAAATAACAGTGATCTGATAGTGCATTGGGTATCATTTCCACTTCATAGTTATCAAATATTCTCGGGGATGCAAAGACATAATCTATTCTGGATAATGTGTTATGTCTTGCAGATCGACAAGAGTACTTTCGGGTCGTGGGATTAAGTGATCGCCATAAGTCATTTACACCTGTAATCTTCGACCAATCCTTTAATGCATTAGATGAATTCTTTTGTTCGCTGGAAAAG
This sequence comes from Notolepis coatsorum, assembly GCF_963971535.1. Lineage (NCBI taxonomy): Eukaryota > Metazoa > Chordata > Actinopteri > Aulopiformes > Paralepididae > Notolepis > Notolepis coatsorum. The sequence continues at coordinate 48,663,551 of NC_140174.1, forward strand.
GCGAGGTAAGATTTGTCCATCCTTGGATTCCAAATGGCATTAAAATCCGCACCTATTATAAATGAGTAATCGGGAAGGTCTAACATTGCATTGGTTAGTGTAGTGAAGAAACCCTCTTCGTACAAATTTGGGGCGTATACCGCTACCAACGCTATTTTCCTGTTCTTGTGTACAATCTTAGCTATAGTTATCCGACCATCTACATCAGACCATACTCCCTTTAATTCAATATTCAACTTACGTTTAACTACTATGGCTACACCCCGAGTTCTCGTACCAATAGAAGAGTGACTAATATTATGATATGTGTTGTCCGCTAACTTATCTATGTCTTTCTCTAGAATGTGTGTTTCGCTTAGCAGAGCAACGTCCACCTGTTCTTTTTTCATCAGTGTGAGCACGCTTTTGCGTTTGAGTTGGTTATTTATTCCCCCAGTGTTCCAGATCATTATATTCAAACTAGCCATAATCTATACATGTTGTAGTGTAGTTTTTGGTAATGCTTCTGGAGTGCGAGGCAACAATAGATATACATCCAACTAGTGAGGTCCCGTTGAGAGCCGAGCTTAAAAACATACATATATACAAATAAAAATCCCCTTCCCTCCCCTCCCAACGAGAGTCGTACAGGATTGTGTTCCATGAACACAACCTTCGCGTATGACTCCCTCCCTTAAACCACCGGATATCCCAGAATGATCCAATTATCCTTAACATTCCTATGTATACCATAGGATCTAACATTCTAAATTCTACCATAAGTAGAATGTCAACTGTGGCTTGGCCACTTTCCTGTTAAATAAAAATTAAAATAAGATAAAACTAAAAATAAAGACCAAAAATATGCTCCAATTATCATGCCATAATCACTTACATTTTATATGAACTTGTGTAATTTATAATAACCCAGGCATAATATGGAGGTATTGAACTGAAAAGAGAACCTCAATAAATCAGAGAAAAGAGAAGAAAAAAAACAAGAAAAAAGGAAGAGAACATTAACTTAGATCTTAAAAGAGCTTTGCTATGCTTAAACATCTAAAGTATAAATTGGAGAAGTAGTGGAAATATTTCCAATTAATAAAAAGCAGTTTTTAAATACGTATATGCAGCATTTCCCCTGGCCAGGGGTGGGCGATGATCCGTTGTGAAGAATGTTATTCCAGCCGGCCGCTGCTGTGATGGTTCTGTGGTTCTGCAGCTAGATGCTGTTGGTTATTCCCCCGAAGGGCTTCTGGTAGTATGTCTGGCCACGTATTGCTGTTATTCCAGAATGTTCCCTGTATCAAAGAATGTTTTAGATGTTCTAGATTATTCCAATATGTCGTTTTTACAGTGTTCGAATGTTCCAGTATGTTCTGGAATGTTGTTAGAATTCCATACTCTTAAAATAAGGATCACTTCAACGCCATGTTCATCTTCTCTATATCGTTCCAATTTTGAATCCAATATGTCCGCAATAATAGAAGCCCAACGGGGAAAACATTCAATAACTCTGAGCTCGTAGGTCTCTCTGTCCCAAATCATCGGTTCATTAAAGTTTATACTATATGGTGTCCATGCATAACAGAGATTAAAAGGCCATTTATACACTATCCTGCGTTTTGTGCTGCCATGTATTTGGCTGCATCTTCAGGCGAGTTGAGGAAAACCCTTGCTCCTTGTTTATCGACGATGCGAAGTATTGCAGGGTATATTAATAGGGGTCTGTATTTCTCCAGATAGAATTTAGACATCACCGTCTTGAACTTGATTCGTCCACAATCTATAGCTCAACATGAAAATATTAGCAATTAAGCGTAAAGGTAGCTAAATAACAACGTTTATGTTTACGTTCACTGAGAAACTACACTACCATTTGGCGCTGCTGACTGACGTCACCACAGCGTAGGGCTGGGCGATATGACCAAAAACGTTATCGCGATAAAATTATAAAATTATTTTCATATAATTCGATATCGATAATTATGTCAAGTTTAATTAACTTCTTATGCTGCTGCGAATGTCTCGAGTCGAGTTGATGTCGTCATCAGTCCGCGCACGTTAGCAGTTAGCCGACAAGCGGAATATCTCATGACAATGTAATAAATATGACACTAAAATACTCTCTTCCGCCACAATATATTGAAACGACGTCACTGTATACCCCACACTACTATAAACGTGGCCTCAGAATTCACGCCACACACATACTCTGCACGTAAATATATAAAAGATCGCCGTGCAAGCTAGTTATCCTAGCCAGCCTGTTGTTCCTAAGCGGTGTATTCCATGACAATGTGCTCAATATGACACTAAAATACTCTCTTCCGCCACAATATGTTGAAACGACGTCCACTGTATACCCCCACTACTATAAATGTGGCCTCAGAATTCACGCTGCACACATACTCGGCACGTAAATATATAAAACATCGCCGTGCAAGCTAATTAGCCTAGCAAGCCTTGTTGTTGAGTGAGCGTCCTACCTCTGGGTCTCCTTCCGGGTCTCCTTCGCTCTCGGCCATCTCCTTCACCGATTGGTTGTTAGTGCATGCTCATATCCAAGCTTGGAAAATCGATATATAGAAACTTTGCGACCACGTTTCATGTTTATTTCGAGGAAATAATTTATCGCGATAGTTATCGTTATCGTTTTATCGCCCAGCCCTACCACAGCGTATACTCAGGGCCCCGTTCCCCGTACCTGGCTAACTGAGTTAGCCGGATAATTTTCAGCATAGCTTGACTTAAGCCAGACATTTCCGTTCCCCGACGTCGGATTTTCTAAATCGCCATGGTAACAGATCAGAAAGTTTGAACCTGGTCGAGGGCAGGGTTTTGTTCAGTTAGCTGGATAACCTGCATGGCCACACCCTCGCAAAGAAATGCCAGCTCCCTTCCTGAAATATTTCTCACAGTCTAGATCCCATTATACCATTCTGAATTATGTTTTTGTGCTTCGTTTGAAATGTAAAATAATAGGTCTGCAGTAACGCTGATAATAAATCATATTCAGCCTATGAATTTACGTTGTCCTATTATGCACGTCATATTTATACGGATACGGTGCTCGCGACACACAGTTATTTTAATAACGGACTAAACAGATCATTGCAAATGTGAATCCCGCAGGGATATTTTTAATGAATGAAACCTATCGGGCATTTGGCTCTGATTAGTTTCATATTCTTTGCTGTGTATTTGCTTAACGGAGCGCCCGGATTGTGTTTCATTCAAGCTGAAGCGTCTATGCGCGGATTGTGGATATGAATTATGAGGAATCTGAATCTGTGGAGTGTTTAATTGTATCACTGTCACTGTGACAGTGTCACACGTTATTGTGATATTGTAACTGGGTTTAAAATATATGAGGAGATGCGCTGTTTGATGGATTTGATGACGTGACGTGACTTGATAAATTGAATGAGCCTTTGACGTTTTGATGAATGAATTTGAGAAAATGCATTTCAAGCACTGTTATCTGATGATGAACATGAGGTGTCACTGGTATAAACTGAAGGTTAATCAATTCAATGCATGTATGGATGAACAGATTAAAACCTGATTAATAGTGTAACTGCAAGCCTCCCTCCAAGCCTCTCTTTGGGAACCATGTATAATATTTATATAGTACATAATACATAAGCACATACAGTAGGCCTACAGATATCCTCATAATATAATTCGTATCAATTAGATATACTATTTGGGCTTGTTTTTATCCTTATTCTGAAAGAGTTGAACAAATTATTTTCGCTAGCAAGATCTCATTTGATTATTCATTCCATTAAGCCTAGTGCCAGCAGGCACATTTAAAGAAATATAATCTGATTTATTGGGGTAATGAGGGACTTAAAATGAACCTATAGATATGCATTTAACTTGTCGGCGAGGCTATTGAGCCGTACTGTATTGTACCCATTCTGTAATCTGTTAATAAAGTTTTAAACTTAAATTTTTTATTAACAGTTATTTAGACAGACAGCACTTACAAAAAATAAATAATAAAAAATGAAGAGACTAGCATCACAATAAAAAACAAAAAGAAAAAACAGTGCACATAAATATTTACATGGGTATCACATGGTTAGTTGTCTGGTTCCCCTACTGTTGTTTTCTAGGTATTTGATACAAAGGCTGATTGTGTATCTCCCTTAAACAGGCATAAACAGGTAATTCCTACTCAAAGACAATAAATGCTGACTAAGGTTTGTATGTGTGATCTGGGTCCAGAGACCCTCCTTTAGCTTCTTTCTTCCCTTCTCCTTCGTCCTTTCTCTTTTTTTTTTTTTTTTTTTTTTTTCTTGTTTATTAACTTTCACTTTGCCTTTTGGTTCACCCATACACAAACCACATCATCCCTGAATATTTAATATCACACCGTTAAACAGACATAAATAATAAGGTATAAAAGCATTCAGCAATTGTAATATCCCAAAAACAGATTAGAAAATATTAACTAAAGTACAGGTGTGTGACATGGGTTCATAGACCCTGCTTGAACATCTTTCCTCCTTTACCCTTCGCTCTCTTGTGTTGCATTTGGTTCTACCTCTGTGATGTCGTTCTCGTTCCTTTTATAATCCTCCCACTTTCCCCATCTTTCCCCAAATTTCTCTTCCTGTAACCTCAGCATGTGTGTTATCCTTTCCATATCCTGTATTTCTTCCACTATTCCTACCCATTTTGCTATTGTCGTGGGTCTTCCTTGTACCACAGTCTCGTTATTGCTTTTCTGGCCGCTATCAACATTATCTTTATTAAATATTTGTCCCCCCCTTGTATTCCCTCGTGTGTCAGGTCTCCTAAGTAAAGCACCAGTCCTGTTTGTGGTAGCCCGTATCCTAATATTCTGATCATTGCTTCCCCTATCTCCTCCCAATACCCCTTCAGCTTCTGACATCCCCAGAATATGTGCGTGTGATTTGCCCCCTCCTTCCCACACATCCTCCAGCATGCTTTTTGTGTTGGTGCATATTTTCCCTTCAGCTCTGGGGTTATAAAGAATCTGATTATGTTTTTCCATCCAAATTCTTTCCATATTCTCGATCCTGTTGTTGAATGTTGTACCTCACATATGTTCCCCCATTCCTTCCCTGTTATTCCTATCTCTAGTTCTCTCTCCCATTTCTCCCTTATATAATCGGTCGTGTGTCCCTTGCTGGTCATTATAGCCCGGTATATTGCTGATATTACTCTTCCTTGCCCCCCTTCGTATGCCCATACTATCATCTTTATTATTCCATTCTGTTCCTCGTCTTTGGCCCCCCTTATTTCTTTGTTGTAGTAGTCTCTAACCTGTAGATATCTGAAGTGGTCCCTGTTTTCTAGTCCAAATTTCTCCTTTAATTTTTGTAGTGTCTGCATTTCTCCCTTCTCTATCATTTTGCATATTGCTGTTGCCCCCCCCCTCTCCCACCTTCTGAATCCATGGTCTAACCTCCCTGGTTTGAATCTCTTGTCATGTGCTACCCATCTCAGGACCCCTGACTGCTTCTCCAATTTGTGTGTTTTTACTACTCTGTTCCATATGGTCAAGGTGCATTTGGTGATTGGATCTAATAGTCCCTCTTTTTCTTTAAATAGTTCCCTATCCCCCACCAGAGCTTGTACCTTGTATCCCTCCCCTTCTTTTTCAATGTCTTTCCATCTTGCCTCATATCTGTCGTTACACCAGCACGTCACTGCTCTCAGTTGTGCTGCATAGTAATAATCTTGTAGGCTGGGTACTGCCATCCCTCCCTCTTCCTTTGGTAGTTGTAGTGTTTTATATCTGACCCGTGGTCTTCTCCCCGCCCATATGAACCTCTATATCAGTCTGTCCCACTCCCTGAATTGATTCTGTGGTATTTGTATCGGTAGTGACTGGAATAGGTACAGTAACCTTGATAGTATGTTCATTTTAATGACCTCTATTCTTGAATTGAAGTCCAAGGGCATTACTGTCCATCTCTCTAGGTCTCTCTTGATGTTCTGATTTATCTGTGTATAATTCGCCTCAAACAGTTTCTCCACCCCTCTCGTGATGTTCACCCCTAAGTATTTAATCTTGTCCATGTCCCATCTTATCCCGTACTGTTCTCTAATTTCCGTCGTTGGAGGATTGTTCCATGCTAAGGTCTGTGTCTTTGTCACGTTTAGTTTGTATCCTGAGTAGTGGCCATATTCCTTCAGTAGATCCATCAGTGCCGGGAAGCTCTTTTCTGGTTGCCTCATGTATACTATCACGTCGTCTGCAAATAGGCCTAGTTTATATTCCGTTCCCTTTATCCTTACTCCCTTGATGTCCTCGGTCTGTCTGATCAGTTGTGCCAGTGGTTCTATGAAAACGGCGAAGAGCGTCGGTGAGAGACAACATCCCTGTCTGGTAGCCCTCTCTAATCTGATTCTATCCGTCAAGCTGCCATTCACCTTAACCCTCGCTGTCGGTTCTTGATATAGCGCCTTGATCATCTTCATCGCCCTCCCGTTCAGTCCGAACCTCATCAATGTTTTATATAAAAATTTCCAGCTCACACTGTCGAACGCTTTTTCTGCATCTAGGCTAATCAGTACCGCGCTACCCCCTTGTTTTTGTATCTCCTCTACTATGTGTAATGTCTTTCTCACGTTGTCCTGTGTCTGTCTCCCTTTAATAAATCCAGTTTGATCTTCATCTATAATGTCTGGCATAAACGTCTCAAATCTTTTTGATATTATCGATGTATACATCTTGTAATCTACGTTGAGTATGGACACAGGTCTGAAACTACTACATAATTCCCTATCCTTCCCTTCCTTCGGTATCGTGGTGATTATGGCTTCCTTCCACGAGGGGGGCATTTTCCCCTCTTCCATCGTGTGTCTGAACGCCGCCCCTAACATGGGTGCTAATTCAGTTCTAAATGTCTTGTAGAATTCCGATGGGAATCCGTCGCTCCCCGGAGACTTGTTGTTTTTAGCTCTACTAATTGCATCTTCCAGTTCTTGTTCCGTAATTATTTTATTTAATTCTTCATTCTGTTCTTTCCCTATCGATGGTAACTCTAGCTTCTCCAGATATGTTTCTATTTCCTCTTTGTTAATAAAGTTTTAAATCAATCAATCAATCAATGCCGTTAGAAAATCAGGATTTCTGCGATCGACACCTGCTGTCTTTTCAGCTGAGGCGGCCGCGCGCAATTATCCTGAGTCTCAAGTCTGGTTCAAATGAACGAGACTGAATCCACCTTCGAGGAACAGGAAAAGCGTGGATTCAAACATCAGGTTAATTGAATCTGGATAATGGGACTTTTAATCGACTTAGTTGAACCAGGTACGGGGAATAGGGCCCTGGCTTTAGTCGCAGACCTAGGATCAGATTTCCCTTACATTCCATAAGCTTAACAATTCGTACAATGGGAAAATAACTGACCCTGAATCTGTGGCTAGTATCTGTTTCAACCAACACTAGTGCTCCGGTGATCATAACCATTTATCTCTAAAGCAGGGGTCAGCAACCTTTTTGACACGGCGTGCCTGTTTGAAATATAATTGTGCCTCAACAATATTCCATGCATTGTAATTTTTTTTTCTCATAATCAGGTCTTTTTAATGATGATTTTTACATTATTACATCATTATTGTTATTATTAACAATATTATTATGATGGTTCAGTATCAACTCTAAATCTGAGTTGGGGGGGGGGGGGGGGGATGCAATGCAGACAAACAGCTGCATACAGTGCGACCATTTCACTCACATTTGCCCATTCATTTTTGGACACATCACACACCATCAGTGTGTGTACTGTACGTGTGCTGTCATAGCTCCACCTACAGGCCTAATGAAGAACACCAGGAGAACACCAGGATGTGAATGGAGGGTGAATGTGAGGTATATCGTGTAAATAAGTTTTGATTGATCGCAAGACTCACTGTAAAAAAATAAATAATAATAAGTTACCAGAACTTAAAAATATTGACAGTTACTGTGCATCAAGGTTTTCAGTTTTCAATCCATAATAAGTTAACAAAAAAATAAGTACACAACCACATTATTTCAACCTAATAAAACTATGTTTATTGTCATTGTTTTAAGAACACAAGTTGACTTGGTAATACTCACATTTTGAGTAAAGAAAATGGCTTTTAACATGTGCAATGTTCAATGAAATAGAAAAATAAATAATAAAATTGGTTGATTAATCCCACTGGTCACAATGGTGACCGTAATAATGTTTTTGTTATAAGGCTCTGCAAATGTTACTGAATGATGTAGCAATGTATTTCCAGCTAAATTGAAATAATAAACAAATAAAGGGTCTCAATTAAATATGTGGTAGTAAAAAGAACCTGTGGGAGGATTTCAACAAGATAAATGCGACAACAGTGCAAAATATTTCACTATAATATTTTTTAAAAAAGAGAAAAAAATTGCTGCCCCCTGTGCCTATGAAAATGCCCCCGCGTGCCTATGCAGGCACGCGTGCCTAGGGTTGCCTACCCCTGCTCTAAAGCCAAGCACTATTTTTAAAAGCCACAACCACGTTACCATATTTGTATTTATAATTAAATTTCGTATAACGTTATTTTGCTGCATATTAAATCACTGTAAATACTAATGTAAATCATTGTTTCATTGTACATATTGTGTATAGTTTATAACGTTATTGTTTTTTATGTAACGTTAGTAGCTAGCTAGCTTACTAGCCGGCATGGTGCATTCCCGAAACTCCTCTACATTCCCCTATTTAAAATGGTTCTCTCCTTTTTGTATACTTTTGTCCTCACCAACAAAGTATTCTGCCAGGGAACTTATAGACACGACAGTAGACATTGCTAACGTTTAGTACGTTTAGCTAGGTAACATCGTTAATGTTAGTATAGCTAGCTTTTTATCAGCTGGCCGTGATGTGTACCTTATAACTACCTTTATTTCAACCAAAAATGCTTAAACAATAATGTTAGTGGTAGAAGGGAACTCATTTTGTGCAAAAAATTGAAAGCTTGCCAATGTTCATGAGGCAGAATTATTACAATAGCTGATAATCCATTTTCCCAATGATAAATCCCGAAACGGTTGGACCGACCGCACGGTCCAAAGTGACGTCAGAGTCAGACTACACCTCCCTATAGAGGCTGTATACACTTATATAAATGCGACCTTCAGCACCATGGACGCTGTCACAAAACACGGACCATACCAGTTTTATACACTACACCAAACTAGAATAACTACTTTCCAAATAATGGATTGTCCAAACGTCGGGTTATAATACAAAAGTGTCCTTTATATAGAAGTTTACCGGTGCACGTTACATTACATTTCTCTACTTCACTGGCGCTCTCTGTGATCTAGTCGATTCATTAGTACTAGTATCACTCACCCTCTGCGCTGCTGCCGTCAGTGCGCGGCTCCGCAACATAATGACACGCTCCTTATACATCTCCCAGGTTTCGGCACCAAAATACAGTACTATTATAATTATGTGACAGATTTATTTTGCATCAATATACGTTCGTGCCGCGAGGGGGTGCTGCACCTTGAGGTGGGGGTGCTGCCGCTCTCTCAGAACCCCTACTTCCCGCGGCTATGATAGCAAGAAGGTGAAGTTCTGCGTCATGGTGTCGCTATTTTCAGAAAACTAAAAACATTAACTACTACATTAAAAGCTCAAAACAGGCAGGCAAACAACTACATTTTGAAAATATGCATTAGAGGCGGTCGGGTGGCGTAGCGGAGATTGCGCTCGTCACCAATACAAGAGGCTGCGGTCTCGACTCCCGGAGTCAGCATTGCCCTGCGGCTTGGGCCGGTCGTCATACTAACTCATTTGGCTGAGTTAGGGGGAGGGAAGTCGTGGGTGGTAATCTGGCGTTGTGGACAGCGACGCCTACAGGTCAGGTCTGGGCGCCTGCTCAGCAAAAGGCAGGAAATGGTGAAGGCAGCGTGACCTCCCACGCGTTACGCTTCACCAATGAGAGTCCTCGCTGCCAGGTGAGAAGAGAGCCACTGGCTGTCTCCACATGTGTCGGAGGAAGCATGTGGTGGACTTCAGGGTTCCCTTGTACCGACCAGTAGGAGGAACATGCGCACAACAACCAGGTAGGGGAGGGGGGATTGGCATAACGATTAAATTGGGATGGGGGGGGGAATTTAAAAATCAGGCGGAGAAAAATAGGATTAAAAAAAATATATATATTATATATGCATTAGGCTACTTAAAAAACGTTTTGTGTTTTAACAGAGATTTTATATATTTAGTGGCAGAGCTAAAAGGAAGGTCTAATTTATAAGTCTTGCCCACTTAGGACACACTTAGTTGCTGCTTAATGTGTTATCTTCCCTAGAATCTTTGCTAGACAGGTTTCTCAGTCACGTTAGACTCTAAGTATTTAATGACAAGGATGAGGAAACCCTGCAATGAAACAAAATACAGCAACATAAGCTGAAAAGGTAACACTAACATAAAAGTATAACAAAGATACACAGGAACTTAATAGTGACATAAACAGACTTACAGGAATAAGTGAACGACTTAGTCCAACCACTGTAGAATGAATGAATGTCTGTGACAACAACAACATGCTACCCCTAGTGGCCGGTGGTAAACTCTTCATCCCCCCAGACCGGAAAGCTATGAACTGGAATAGGTTAACGGACTCAGTCCTGTGTCCAACGGCCAGACTCGAGTTCGTAGCGTGATGGCGGCGACTGCGACACCGGAAACAATGTGCCTGGGGAGACGCCTGCAGGAATGGGGTCGCACTGGGCCCCGAGGCCAGAGGTCGCCTCATCAGCAGACGCTGGTGGGGAGGCGCCAAGCCACAGGGTCCATCTGCCGTCTGCTGAACGATCACCGGGCGCGGGTGGACAGGCAGGGGCTGGTGTCCCAGGGCTGTGGGTGGTGGCAACAGCGCAGCCGGCTGCTGTCGGGCATATGGTGTGGCTGGCATGTAGCCACGGAGGAACCGCCGGTTGCGCAAAGTCAGGCGTCCCGCTCCATCAACCCTAACCCAATACTGATCGTGACCTAGTGACTCCACCACCACCCCTGACCTGTCCCACTTGTGTGGGCTCGGGCCTTGCTGGTTCTGGAGGAATACTCTCTCGCCAAGTGCCAAAGGGCCGAGCGGTCTTGAGTGAGTCCACAGAGACTCAGTGGTGCGGGACATCCAGGTCCAAAGGGTGTCTTCCTCCACCGCCCATGCCTGGCACCAGAGCGATTGGATATGCGGGTTTGAGAATGTCTCAAGTCAGTTGACGAAGGAGAGCGAACCTCAAAGGGGGCGACCAATGATAATTTGCACCGGTGAGAGGTTGCAGTCAGGGTCAGGTGTGTTGCGCAACTGTAACATGGCATGCAGAAAGCGGTCATGATCAAGACCGCCCATCGGGCCAGTGTTGGACATCAGGAGGCGCTTAATAGTCTTCACCGCAACTTCCGCCGTTCCGTTCGACTGTGGACAGCCGACAGAGGACACACAATGTTTGACGTGCGATAAGCAGAGAAAGTCCTCCGTATGGCTCGCTTTGAACTCCGGACCACCGTCGCTTGAAAGCTCCTCCGGTATGCCGAAGGTGGCGAAGAATGTGCGGAGGTGGCGAACCAGGCCAGCTGAGCCTCCCAGGTCAGTACCTGCTGTGGAGCTCAGGACCTTTACCCAGCCCGAGAGCCAGTGTGAATGTAATGTAACTAGGTAGTGGCATCCTCCATAGTCAAAGAAGTCAGCAAACACCGCCTCAAATGGGGTGGACGGTGGTGAGGATGTATTCTGGTATTTTATAATATGCATATTTTTGTATTTTTGTATGTTTGATTTTATAAAACAGGGGAAGTTCTTGATAAGCCTCTAGGCTTCTAACTTCTCCTTCACAATCGTTATAACTTATTATGTATTGTTTTTACTTCTGTTTAACTGTGTTAATAAACAAACAAACAAACAAACAAACAAACAAACAAACAAACAAACAAACAAACAAACAAACAAACAAACAAACAAACAAACAAACAAACAAACAAGCTGCCTGTGATGGAGCATTGCGGTTACAGTCTGCACAACCGTCCCTGGTGGCTCGGATGTCCTCTGAGATCCCGGGCCAGTAGACTATGGCACGGGCGTGCTGCCCCATTGCTGAAGTCTCTTGGTGTGCGGCATGGAGGTGCCGAAGAACTCTCTCATGGAGGGATGGAGGAACCACAATGCGGTCTTGATAGAGTAGGACGCCATCCTGTGCGTAGACAGACTCACAGACCGGTGACAGACTCGCCAGGGCAGGGTCATTCACGCCAACCCCACCCTCATGCTCGATCAGGTGGAGAAGGTGGCCGAGGCACACGTCAGCTGCTGTCTCATGCGAGCATGGACCAAGAGATGGCTCCGAGCTCCCATGCATCGTCGCTGATGGAGGCCATAAGTGCTGACTCCATGGCGTCAGGCACGCTTGGCAACCCCAGTGAGATGCCGTTCGCTGAGCCCGAGGGGGAAGGATGCCTTGAGGTGGCATCAGCGGCATGGTTGCTCTTGCCAGGCAGGTGCACAATCTTGAAGCGCCATGGGAGGGTACGCTACTTGAGTTTGAACAGGTGTGAGTTCGTTATCTCATCCAGCGTACGGTCGCCAAAGATCTTTACTAGGGGCTTATGTCAGTAACCACAACGAGGTTGTTGGACCCTTGTGTGAAGTATCGTGTTTGCTCCAGACCCCAGGCCATGGCCAGGGCCTCTCCTTCGATGGCCGCATAGCGTGAACCAATGAGGGTGATCCTCCATCCTCCCGGGCAACAGTACGGTATGCCTGAGGCGCAGCGACAATGTTGTTGGAGCAGGAAGTAACCAATACCACGCTTGGACCAGTCAGGGCGGAGGCAGGTGTGCTTCTGCATGTCCCTCACGGATGGCTCCAATTATGGCTTGTTTGGATGTTTGGAAGGCCTCCTCCAGTTTGGGGAGCATGAGAATATACAGCATGGGCTTAGGAATGGCTTGAATGGAGCCATTGTGTCACCCAACTGGGTGTAGTTAGCCACCTGGTTGACAAGGCCAAACCAGCTCCTGATATGAGTCATGGAGTCCGGGGTGGGGAAGTCCTGGATGGCATCCAAGTACTTTGGGAGTGGTTCGATGGTAGTGTCTGACACCCTGAAGCCAGCGAAATCGACGCACCTCTCCTCAAATTTAAACTTGTCTGGGGTTAACACGATGCCTGACCGGCCGACACGCGTGAGGAAGTTGATGGTCCTCCACCAGTGTTGCTCTAGGTCGGTGTCATAGTGGATAGTGTCATCCACACAATGTTCCTTGCGTTCATAGTCCGAGAGGACGGCATCACATTACATTTACAGTTATTTTGTTCTGTACGACAAGTCATCAGGAGGGGTACAACTATATCAGCTGAGTAACAATGTTCATCAAAGTGTTGCGTGCTACAGTGTAGGTTAGTTTATTAGGACAAGTGCATGACAGTAAGGTTAGATTTAAAATTTTAAAATTTAAAAAAAATTTTAATTTCAGATAATGGTTGAAGAAGTGCGTCTTTAGTCGATGGTGAAAGATTGGACGGGTTTCGGCTGTCCTAACTGGGGTGGGTAGTTCATTCCACCATTGTGGAATGAACAAAACAGCGGTTGTAGCCAGGCATATCTCTGGAGTAGCCAACCTTTCATCCAGTTGTTGTTCTCTGGTGTACAAGGGAACGGTAGTGCCGCGGGCGTGTCGGAGGGACTGTACGCTGGGGACATTTGGATCTATGCAGCCGCCGTAGGTGGTAGGGGTGGGACGATACATCGATCCAGATCGATATATCGATCTATTATCAATAATCAAATCGATGCAACGTAAAAAGATCGATTCATATTGCGATACTCTTATTTTGAAAATCCGGCAAGTCGTATCCGCCCAGTAGTCAAATGCTGTGTAGCTCTGTACAGCACAGCAGGGCTACAGAGCGCCTATTTTGCGACCCGATATAAGTCTGTGGAGTTTTTTCCCCGCAACGGGTAAATGCATCTAACATGCTTTGCATCGTTGCCATTTCTTTATGCCCACGTCGCGTGGGCAGATCTAAATTAACGTTATGTTAGCTGCTTAAGCTAACTAAGCTAAGCAGCTAACCGTGAGAGAACAGGAGAGAGGAGAGGGGAAGGAGGAGGGGGGGGCGGGGGCATTCTACCTTTCTGTGTGGGGACTGGGGGAGGGGCATTCTGTGTGTGCGTTTGAAAAGACAGATGAAGTCAGGAGTATTATTATATTGATATTATTTACTGAGGATGGACAGATAATGTTGATATTTAAACATGAATACATAATAAATGTATTCATAATAAATGTATTCATGATCATCATGCAACATAAAAAATTGTAGGAACAGTTTGGGAGAGTTTTAGGTTGCGTGTTGTGAGTTCCAAAACATTTTACTTAAAGTTTAAAGCTCAATATATTAAAAACGTGGCACTTTACAGTGAACAGGAGGTCTATTTGTATTAAAAACAATAGATTGTTTTTCATTTAAATGTCTGGAAGAGCTCAAAAATAAAAACGTCAATTGATATTTCCGTAGCCTTTTTTTAGTTGATATAAATGTGACTGATTGTGTTAAATGGGCACATAATATCGTCTCATATCGATCGCAGGCACCGAATCGTATCGTATCGTGGCAGACTTTGTGATATCGGCAAATATCGTATCGTTGTCCAAAGAATCGATATCGTATCGTGATGAAACTGGTGATTCCCACCCCTAGTAGGTGGACCTTGTAGCATTGACAGACAAGGGCTGGTTCGGTGTGTAACGAGTGTCAGGGCCATGCTCGTCTCTAGGTCCCCCTATGATGTTATCCAACGGGAAGTCCTCGGGCAAGAGGCCGAGGTTGAGAGCCTAGCGAAGAAGTCTAGCGAAGAAGTCCTCGGGCAAGAGGCCGAGGTCGAGAGCCTAGCGAAGAACGCTCCTTCGGTAACTATGGGGGAGCGGTTGGCGGCCGACAGGCTGAGACTGACGGGACACAGGTCATCCCATAAGAAACCGCAGGCAAGGAACTCCTCTAGAGACCAAAGGTCCGACTGCACACCAGTGTCTGCGATAACAGATATCCTCGCCCTGTTGACAGAGTCTCGGTTGTTGGTGCTGTCTCTTGGTCCGACAGGCATGTCCACAGAGATGGTGATTAATGCTCAGGGTGGTCGCTCAGTTTGGCTCGTCTCCATTCGCCCTGAGAGAAGATGTGGTGCTCGAGTCTGATAGGTGTAGGTTTGTTGACACAGCCGTGTGACATTGGGGCGCGGTGCGGCAATGGCTCCTGCGACGTTGGCCAGGGCGGGCTCCAGATTGAACTAATGAAATCTGGGAGATCAGCTCTGACCCCATGGCGGCCTGTTGACCGTCGGTTGATGGCTGTTGTCACCTCTGTCGTCGGCAGGCCCTACAGCAGTCGATACAAATCTGGTGAGGCTTGGAATTCCACCCGCGAGGCCCCTCCGTGAAGACATTAAAGGTGCTTTTACACTCTGGGCACAAGGCTCGTTTAGCCCCGTCTGCTGGGCCTGGGGCGGGGCTCATCTGTGGATTTGTCTTCAAGCGCCGGAATGACGACATGGCCGATAGGGTGGACGATGGGAGAGCATTGCGGGCCATCTCTTTGCTTTCGACAAGTGCAATTACATCGTTAACCCAGCATCTCGTGGCGTATGTCTGAATCATAAATTACATTGAGTAGAACGTCACGGATAATGTGGTCAGTGTAGTCCACGTCCTTGCCACACTCGCATACTGCATTGTAGGCACATGTCTCCACTTCTCCCCACACGTTGGCAGAGAAGGCGCAGAATGTCTCATCGCGTTCCTGGTGTAACTGAAGCAGTTCGGTGCGCAGGACACATGTAGCGACTGGAATGACAGCTAGAGAACGCATGGCAGCGATTAGATCTGCAGCGTTGGGGTCGGCTTTTAACAGGCTGTCTCCAAGTACAGGCCCAGCGCACTTAAATAACTGGAAAGGGGTCTGGGCAGCTCCTATACCTGAGCCGGTGCAAAAGACGCCATTGATACGCCAACGTCGACTTTAGGCCGATCAAGTCTCGGGCCGTGAGCCAATGCGTTCCGATGGACAAGTCCATGATTCGTCAACAGAGCAATGGCGAGTGCTTCAGACATGTCTTCGGTTCTGAAAGCGCAGCCAGGGACAGTGCATTCAAAAACTACCATGGTTTTCTCATGAAGAAATACACTCCTCGATGTCAATTTAAGTATTTAATGACAAAGATGAGGAAACCCTGCAATGAAACAAAATACAGCAACATAAGCTGAAAAGGTAACACTAACATAAAAGTATAACAAAGATACACGGGAACTTAATAGTGACATAAACAGACTTACAGGAATAAGTGAACGACTTAGTCCAACCACTGTAGAATGAATGAATGTCCGTGATAACAACAACATGGCCGACCCAGCTAAACCGGTTGCGTCTATTCGAATCCTAACGCATGTATGCTTCCGCATTCGCGTTTTGCGCTCTGATTGGCCACTGATGTTTCTGGTCGTGCCAATTGTGTGGCGGCAAGTTCTTTTGCCGGTTAAGCTTAGGCACTCTTTCGAAGTTGGTTAAGGTTAGAGTTTGTCTTAGAGCAGGGCGATAGAACGCCAGCCCTGATTCCAAACTCTAACCTTAACCAACTTCGAAAGAGTCGCCTAAGCTTAACCAGTGATAAACTAGGCGTTAGGTAGTTTGCTGCTGGTCGAGGCGGAAATGGGCGCGTCACGCGATTGGGCGCACATGTCACATGACCAGAAACGTCAGTGGCCAATCAGATCGCACCAGAAACGGCAGTGGCCAATCAAATGCGCAAAACGCGAACGCGGAAGCATACATGCGTTATGATTCAAATAGACGCAAACCGGTCAGCAGTCCTAATGAAATGCTACCCCCTAGTGGCTGGCGAACATAATCCTGGTCAGAACAATGGGGCAGACTATAATATATTTGCATTTGTTATCCATGCTAGTGATTTAAACAATTAATCCATGCCAAAGATAGTTATGTAAAAAATGAAAGACTCACACAGCCGATGCTGATTTGGCTAGATGACGTGTCACCATTGTCACAGGATGACAGTACCCAGCTTCATAAGACATTAGTCATTTCCCTATTAACTTTGTGGATTTACTCTGTCAATGTACTGTGTGGATTTACTCTGTGGATTAATTAATTAATTCCCGAAAATTGTTCAAAGATATATTCTGGAAGACTTATCTTGGAACCACTGAGACATAATCAATGACAAGTTCACTCTGAGTCCTGAACGTGCTGGTAATATGTCTTAAGTGGCTGAAAAGGTCGCACAAATTATATGATCTGATATCTGCTTGGAGAATGGCATTCTGTCTTAAACTCGAAAGCGCGTTCCCGTTCAGGTCATTTGCATACAAAACAACACCTCCAGAGCTCCTTATAAGGCAACTAGTGACGCAGCTGTGTGCAAATGGAATGGCGGAAGTGCTTTGCGAGCCGCGTGATTACGAAACCTAGCGTCAGTCAGTGCCAATCAGAGAGCGTCTCCGAGAAATGCGGCTAGGTTTCGTAATCACGCTTGCGCGCCATCAAAACTAGATTAGATTAATGTATTGGCATCATATACAGCTCACGGTACACCTGCCGCAGCGCGCACACACACACACACACACACACACGCACAGTACTGTATATGAATGAATGAATGAAATATAATATATATAGCTAGGCCTGCCGCGATAAGCAATAAATCGATTAATTGCCGCGATAATTAAAACGAATGCAATGATTTTGACGGGCTCGATTAATTGCTATTTGCGCGTTTGTTTTAATGAGGCGGAACCAGTGCCCCTTGCAGTCTCTCTCCGTGTGGGTTGGCCGCTGGCGTTACTACAGAGCACAGCACGGGAGCTCCGTGGGGCAGTAGCAACGCCACATATAGCTTAATACATTTCTCAATAGTGTTGCTCCTTTTAACCAAGTAGCGTTATTTGTAGTGTAACGTTAGAATAACACAGAATAACGTTAATACAATTACATGCATCATTGTTTACAATGAACGGGTGGGGCTAGTCAAAGCACTGGAGACGGGGACAAGTTAAACATGAATTAATTTATTATAACGGGTCGTTTTCGAGTCGTGCTGCAGTGCCTACGCACCACAGCTATTCTATTATATACTGCTTTGACGCTTCCTCCTCATCGTTGATTGCCTGTAGTAGCTGCATCTAACGTTAGTAGCTAACGTTAAAACTAAAAAACACAACCGGACGAGACAAGTTGTCGGCTAGGATAATCACAACAATACTTCCGGTCCGGTCGGTGGGCTTCAAAATAAAAGTCTTAAACCGGAAAAGACGGAGCGGTGGGCTTCAAAATAAAAGTTTTGGGAAATAAATTTCTCAAAAAAATTCTCTAACCGGTCGCAATAATATCGCTTATCGCGATATTTTCGGGGGCAATTAATCGCCCAGCAAAATGTGTTATCGTGGCAGGCCTATATATAGCCTACGGCGGGCGTAATGAATGAACGCAGTATGGCTTATTATTCCATAATTAAGCCTATAGGCTACTGTTCATTCGTAGGCGCACACAAGACAAGTTATGGAATATTAATGCAGTCTATTTCCACCGATTAGCTTTAGTTCTTATTTATTTATCCACTGTCATTTCAGTGTTGGTGTATAGGCTATATAGTGTATTTCAATATAAGTTTAATTGATTAATGATATATTCGAAGGAATGCAGGTTTATAGCTATATCAACCCCCTCCAATGTACAGTAAATGACCAAGTATGGTTTTGTCAATATTCCAATGTACAGTTTTGCTTGTACAGTGTAAGTCTATCCCCCACCCACCCCTCCTACCCAACCTCCTCCAACAGTTTCTACGTCAAATGTACTCTCTTTTCTGGACTCTTTTTGTATCACAAACAGTACTGTATTTGCAAATCTGGTATGTCATAAATGTATAGATGTAGCAGTACTGTCTATCTGTGTCGTGTGTGTCATATATGTTATGATGAATTGAAAATGGGGGACCCTGATGTAAACAAGACGAAATTCTTTCTCTGGTCTGCATCCCCTTATGTAATTGAGCTGTACTGTACTGTACCCATTCTGCAATCTGTTAATAAAGTTTTCAATCAATCAATCAATCAAACAAAGGTCTGTCCCATTGTATACCAATCAATGTGATACATTGGATGTTGACCTGCATTCTTTCAAATGTATATAATTAATCATTAAAACAGATGTGTAACAAATAAGAAATACAAATTCCACAGAAGGCATTAAATAATTATTATTTTCAATCAATAATTGTGTTTGAATATCTGAGTAATTAAAGTAATTATACATTTGTCCAAAATAGCTGGTTCAGATATGGTTAAGCAGCTGCCCTGTGATCAGATGAATCCATATTATTTATTTTTCCGACATCAAATGCGTAATTTCTTATCGTACAAATATTGTCATATTTATTTTAATTATGATTAAGTAATTAATTCCAATGAGGCCTGTAGCGTTGACGTGAAGGAATCACTATGAGAACACAGTCTGTCAAGTTATAATGACATTTTAAATTAGTCAATCAATCATGATTGCTCCTCAGCACTCTTAAATCTGCTCTCAGCCACGATCAAATCTGATCTCAGGAAAATTTGGGGACTCCCACTCCCAGCCCTAATATGTCTTAAATGGGCCGAAATCTGGCTAAGACGACATTTTTTGTCGTAACTTCGTTCGGGAATGAGACCCATTGACTATGAATTGGCTCAGATGAACCCTTAGCTGCTACGGTAGGTACTCTTCCTGCTGACTTGTTACAGAACTAAAAGCGTTAGCTAAATGTAAATGTAAATGGAGGACTGGTCCAACGAGGGAGTCTCATGACAGCACATGTCTGTTCCACCTGCTATCTGCAATGTAGAGTTCTTCATGTTCTGCAAGCTAACATCCACTATCTTCAACCTAACCACCCTACAGTGGGACTAATGAACGGCTTGGCTTGGGTTCTCCTCCACTTCATCTTCCCCAAGCGAAGTAATTTACTCTATGTGCTTTTGGATGTTAAACTGTGAACAAACACGTCACTCATTCAGTCAGGTGGACTGAATCTATTCTACTAAGAAGAGTGGCCGGAACCAGCATTTTTTCTGCTTTTTCCCAACAGACTTGGATTGCTGTTGCACGATATTCCACTTCCCAGAGGAAACCAGATAACTGTAGCAGGTTGTTCTGTTATTGTATTCATATTATCCACCGACCCAGGGTCAGCTTTTATAGCTTTTTCCCATTCCCTTAGTAGGCTGTCTCCCCAGTGTTTGTACCTTTCCACCCCCCCCTCCTATAATATTAATATATAATATAATAAAATATATGTGTTTTAGAGGTAAATAGGATTGATGGTAGACAGGTAGTACTATTAGTTCCCCGTGTGTTACCCCTTGTTATTACATGGCGTTTTCACATTCGCCTAAATGCTTGCTTGTGATTGGTCAATAGCGCTCGTCAGAGGTCCGATATTACTCGATAACGGACCTCTGCCGAACAATAATGACTGCTGTGCGCAGCTGGACCAATCAAGCCCACTACACACACTATATCAGTGCTGCTCAGCATATGCACAGCTGCACCCAGTCATGCAATCAGACCACAGACCTGCCGGCTGCCGATAATAATAATCACTTTATTTGGGCTGACAGAGCCACAGAACAACTGCGTCTGCATTTGATCTCGTCTTGTCGATGAATTAGGTATATTGTTAGTAAGTTAGCCATGTAATAAGCGGGATAATGTATAGCCTATACTCGGTCATTGTCGCAAAATAATTGACCTTCACTGACGTTTAAAACACCTCGGCTGCGCCTCGGTGTTCTAAACTCTGTGTCGGTCAATTATTTTGCGGCAATGTCCTCGTAGCTATACATTATCCCTTACTTATTTGCTATTAGGGTCAGCTCTTACCCCGCAGTGCTGCCTCAGGATGCGAGAGGGCCCCCGACACCACTTTCTCTGTCTGACTGAATTGGCTGTCCAGCCACCGAAGGGACATTGCCCATATTTGTATGCCTGTTGACATTGTGATTATTGTACCAAATAAAGTTTGTTATTGTTTTTCACCCATTGCATCGGTCCACTCTATCTGGGAACCTACTACCACGTAAGTGGTACCACGTCTTGTAGTCATTAGCCATTTTACATAGAGCATCATTGTATTTATGAGGCTGCAGCTCAAAGCAGGTAGGGGACAACTCAGTCACAGTCCTATAGTATGTTTGTAAAAAAAGAATATATATATATATATATATATATATATATATATATATATATATATATATATATATATATATATATTATTATATATTATATATATATAATTATATATATTTGTTTTTTGTTCAGTCAAATTCCCCTGTATTCTGTAGCTGTGTGAGTGTGCTTAATTTTGTTAACTTTTATAGTTTTAAGAGTTTTTTATGTACCAACTGTTGGTGCATTTAATGTGTATGACCGTCACTCATAGACATTGGATTAAGTAACACTTGCCAACTGGATTGCTCTCTGGATCGGCTCGCCGAAGAACAACAATGGCCTGCTGAGATCTTGGGTAGAAACGACATCGGCCCATGCAAAAAGGGGGGGAGACGGCGAGGAAAGAGAGCCGGCGTCCGAGACAGGCTGAGATCCAGGAGACACAAAATGCCATTGCCCAGCATATTGTTGGCCGATGTGCAATCAATCGAGAACAAACTGGACGACAGAGCAAGGATTCAATTCCAAAGAGACATTAGGGACTGTAATGTTCTCTGCTTCACCGAGACGTGGTTGACGCCGGATGTCCCAAACCACGCCATTCAACCAGCCGATCACTTCTTCATCCACTGCAAAGACCGTACGGAGGAAGATTCTGGCAAAAAGAGGGGAGGTGGGATAGCCTTCATGTTGAACAACAATTGGTGTGATCCAGGCAACGTGAAGGAGCTTTCAAACCACTGCTCCCCAAACCTGGAGTATATAGCCATCAAGTGTCGACCATTCTTTCTCCCGAGAGAATTAACGTCGGTCATTCTGATCGGAGTGTATATTCCCCCCCACGCAAACACAGGTGAAGCGCTTTCCAAGCTCCACGATGAGGTAAACATACTCCAAACAGCTAACGTTGACGCTGCTATTGTGGTTGCGGGTGATTTCAATAGCGCTAATCTTTAAAAACTTTTGTCGAATTTCTATCAGCATGTGACTTGTCCCACCAGAGGCGAGAATATATTAGACCATTGCTACTCGCAATTTAAGAACAGGTACAAGCAGTGGTGCGTTATTGAAATCATCTGGGGTTGCACGCACCACGTGCACGCGAATGCGCATTTAATGTCCCCTCGCTTGAGCACAGACTAAAGACAGTGCCTAATTGCCTCTACGAATGGAATGTAACACATGTCTTCACAACAAGTTAGGTGTGAATGTATCTGAGAACGTATTTAACACACCTGACGACCGGCGCTATTGATATGCAAATAGCGAGTACTTATCTGGGGTTGCACCCCGTCCCATGAAGAACGCATGCCTGGGTACAAGTCTCAGGCTGTTAGCGCATTCGGCAAATCAGATCATGATGCCATCTTTCTTTTACCCGAGTATAAACAAAGTCTCAAGCGCGTTCCTGTAGTAACGCGAGAGGTTAAGCGTTAAGAGAGGTTAAGGTCTGTGGAATCAGAGGGCACACTCCAAGCTGCACTTGAATGCACAGACTGGGACGTGTTCCGCGATAACACAGACAATATTAATGACTACACTGAAACAGTGCTGGACTTTGTTTGTACTCTGGTAGAAGAAACAATCCCCTCTACCACAATTAGAGTTTACCCAAACCAAAAGCCCTGGGTAGACAAATCCGCCTGTGAGGCTCTGAAAGCGCGCACCTCAGCCTATAACGCCAGGCTTGTGACAGGTAACATGAATGAACACAAGGCGGCGAGATAAAACGTAAGGAGGACAGTAATAGAGGCAAAATGGCGCTACAGGGATAAAGTTGAACTTCAGTTTGAACAGGCTGATTCCAGAGGTATGTGGCAGGGCCTCAGAACGATGACAGATTACAAAGGCACCTCCCTCAAGCTGAACAGTGACATCTCCTTGGCAAATGATCTCAATCCCTTCAATGCAAGGTTTGAGACTGTGAATAACAACACCAGCCTACAAACCACTGCAATGGAGGGGGGGGGGGGCACGGTTTCAAGTTTCTTTATTAGTTGTCATACAGAAGTACAGAATACTTTTATACAAAATGCTTCTTTTTGTTACGCTCCAGAGACTGTGCTAGACAAAAAAGATAAGTATAAAATAAAATAAGTATAGCAGGTAAAAAATAGAAGTGTTCAGTATGTACATATGTACAATGTTCAATGCAGAGTAGAAGTAACTGAGAAGTAACTTCTACTTCTAAGTAGAAGTAACTGAGTTACCATACAATATACTATACAATATACTATATAGTGCAAAGCAGAAATGGGATGAGGTACAATTTAGGTACAATTTACAGTAAGGTAACCAC
Source organism: Notolepis coatsorum (assembly GCF_963971535.1). Taxonomy (NCBI): domain Eukaryota; kingdom Metazoa; phylum Chordata; class Actinopteri; order Aulopiformes; family Paralepididae; genus Notolepis; species Notolepis coatsorum. The sequence continues at coordinate 48,687,054 of NC_140174.1, forward strand.
CCTCCAGAACATTTACAACAAGCGTTGCAAGGGCAAGGCTAAGAGAATCATTAAAGACTCCAGTCACCCGAACAACTGCCTCTTTGAACTGCTGCGGTCAGGCAAGCGATACCGGAGTCTCAAGGCGAGCACAGAAAGACTCAGAAGAAGCTTCTATCCCCAGGCCATCAGGCTGCTAAACGAACAATGAACACTACACAACAACAACCACCAAACGCACATAGCACACACATCCACACGCACACACTCACTTTAAACAAACACACTGTAGCACCCACTCCACACACTTTATAGCACACACCCACTTTAAACAAACACACTGTAGCACCCACTCCCCACACTTTATATTTATTGATGAAGGATTGCACTACAACTCGTACACCTTACTGTAAATTGTACCTAAATTGTACCTCATCCCATTTCTGCTTTGCACTATATAGTACTGTACATTAGTACACTGCATAGTATTGTATATTATATGGTAACTCAGAACATTGTACATATGTCTATACCGAACACTGTGACCTCATTTTCTTCTTCTAAATTACATGCTATACTATGTTATTTGATACTATCTTGTCTAGCACAGTCTCTGGAGCGTAACAGTAAGAAGCATTTTGTATGAAAGTATTCTGTACTTCTGTATGACAACTATTAAAGAAACTTGAGAAACTTGAAACTTGAAGTGTACTGAGGTATGGGTTGTAGTGCAAATTATTTGCCAATAAATATAAAGTGTGTTTAGGTGTTCTAAAGTGTGTAGAGTGGGTGCTGCAGTGAGTCGTTTGTTTAAAGTGAGTGTGTGGATGTGTGTGCTGTGAGTGCATTTGATGGTTGTTGCATAGTGTTATTGTTCGTTGAGCAACCTGATGGCCTGGGGATAGAAGCTTCTTCTGAGTCTTTCTGTGCTTGCCATGAGACTCCGGTATCGCTTGCCTGACCGCAGCAGTTCAAAGAGGCAGTTGTTTGGGTGGCTGGAGTCTTTGATAATTCTCTTAGCCTTACCCATGCACCGCTTGTTGTAAATGTTCTGGAGAGTGGGAAGCCCCCCTCCAATTGTGCGCTCGGCTGAACGGGCCACTCTCTGTAGTCTGCTATGGTCTTGTGCGGTGCTATTCCCAAACCAGGAGGTGATATTGCCAGTCAGGATGCTCTCTATTGTACATGAGTAGAAGTTCTTAAGGATCTTCTGACTGACTTGGAACTTCCTTAGGCGCCTGAGGAAGTAGAGGCGTTGCCGTGCCTTCTTCACAACACTGTCAATGTGTGTGGTCCATGTCAAGTCCTCGGATATGTGGACTCCGAGGTACTTAAAACTGTTCACTCTCAGGCGGTTAGGTGGCCGAGCGGAGATTGCGTTCGTCACCAGCCCCGGAGCTGTGAGCTGGATTCGCCTGTTCGAATCCAGCTCACAGCTCCGGGGTTGTCACCAGCTTGGCTGGCCGTCTGCACTAATACAATTGGCTGTATTAGAGGGTGGGAGAAGCTGGCGGGGTGGGTCCGGGTCGTTGTAAACAGCGACTCCTACAGTTCGGTCGGGGCGCCTGCTAAGCGCGGATAGGACTCGAGGGGGATAGTGTGGTCCTCCCACACGCTACGCCCTCTCGATGAGAATCCGCGCTGCCAGGTGAAAAGAAGCGGTGATTGGCTGGACGTGTGTCGGAGGAAGCACGTGGTAGCCTCCACTCTCCCAGATGATCTGACTGTGGGGGGTAAGTGCGCAGCGACCAGGAAGGGACTGGGAATTGGCATACGACTAACATTGGGATGGGAGAAAATCGGAGGAAAATGGAGGGGGAAAAAGACCAATAAAAAAAAAAAAAAAAAAACTGTTCACTCTCTCAACCGGTGCCCCGTCGATGCTGAGGGGGCTGTAGTCCCTGACCCCCGACCTCCTAAAGTCCACAATCATCTCCTTTGTTTTGCTGACGTTCAGGGAGAGGCTGTTCTCTTGACACCAACCCGCCAGGACCTTGACCTCTTCCAGGTAGGCCCTCTCGTCGTTTGCAGAGATCAGGCCCACCACTACTGTGTTGTCAGCAAATTTGATGATTGTGTTGTTGTTCCGCTGTGCCACACAGTCATGTGTGTACAGGGAGTAGAGGAGGGGACTCAGAACACAGCCCTGGGGGGCCCCTATGTTGAGGGTGATGGATGAGGAGGTGCAGTTGCCTGCTCTCACCACCTGGGGTCTGCCCGTCAGGAAGTCCAAGACCCACTGGCAGAGGTCATAGTTCAAGCCCAGGTCCCTGAGCTTGGCTATGAGTTTGGAGGACACACACATTGACAGTGTAATCAAGAAGGCACGGCAACGCCTCTACTTCCTTAGGCGCCTAAGGAGGTTCAAAGTGAGTCAGAAGATCCTTAAGAACGTCTACTCATGCACAATAGAGAGCATCCTGACTGGCAATATCACCTCCTGGTTTGGGAATAGCACTGCACAAGACTGTAGCAGACTACAGAGAGTGGCCCATTCAGCCGAACGCACAATTGGAGGTGGGCTTCCCACTCTCCAAGACATTTACAACAAGCGTTGCATGGGTAAGGCTAAGAGAATAATCAAAGACTCTAGCCACCCAAACAACTGCCTCTTTGAACTGCTGTGGTCAGGCAAGTGATACCGGAGTCTCATGGCAAGCACAGAGAGACTCAGAAGGAGCTTCTATCCCCAGGCCATCAGGATGCTCAATGACAATAACACTATGTAACAAACCATCAAATACACTCACAGCACACACATCCACACGCACACACTCACTTTAAATAAACAACTCACTGTAGCACCCACTTTACCCACTTTAGACACTTTAACACACTTTATATTTATATTTATTGGTAAAGAGATTTGCACTACAACTCATACCTCATTGCACCTTACCCTAAGTTGTACCTCATCCCATTTCTGCATTGTACTTTATATTGTATTGTAACTCAGTTAAAAAAAATTCTACTCTGTATTGTATATTGTATATATTGAACACTTTTGTTTTGAACACTTTTGTTTACACTTGTTACATACTTTTGACCTCTGATAAGACTTTTTACCTATCTATTTTATTTGTATCTAGCACACTCTCAGGAGCAGAACAGGAAAAAGCATTTCATATAAAGGTATTCTGTATTTTTGTATGACAACTAATAAAGAAACTTGAACTTGAAACTTGTATTCATACTCATCTTGACTCATGCTCACACAGAAAATCAACCTGAACAGAGCTCTGCACATTTTTAAAAGCCTTGGGGGATTCATTTCCAACATTGCAACATTTCCTTCTGCACACAGGGAGAGTGAGAGAGAGAGAGAGAGAGAGAGAGAGAGAGAGAGAGAGAGAGAGAGAGAGAGAGAGAGAGAGAGAGAGAGAGAGAGAGAGAGAGAGAGAGAGAGAGAGAGAGAGAGAGAGAGAGAGAGAGAGAGAGAGAGAGCATAAACAAAGTCCAAAGTGTCTTCAGTGTCTGTGAGTCGGGTGTGGGCTACGATTGGTCTTCTGTCTAGCTCTTGGGATCATGACAGAAGCAGACCTATATGCTGTGTACAAGGGGGTCTATGTCCCTACACATCTCCACCCTCCAGAATGCCTGAAATACTATGAGGAGTTCTCTTTTCGTCCAGACGATATCTTAATTGTGACATATCCCAAGTCAGGTAAGTTCCCTCACTAAGTTAGCTGTCAGTTATGTAATGTGTAGGAGTGTGTGTGTGTGTGTGTGTTGGTTATTATTCTTATTTTCATTTACATACGTAACCAAAGTTATGTCCATTCATGCTTTGATTAACAATCAAGACTTAAAAGCTACCGTTTCAGTGTACATTCTCACCTCTCAGTGACTATGCAATGAGTACAAGGAGGAGGACAACGTCCACATTCACAGTGGAGTGTCTCTACACATTCTCTTGTGTCTTATAATTATTTTAATACTTTGATGAATTACACTCATAAATATGTGGTATATAGTACAGATGCACTGAACCACAATAGCACAGCAGTTACTTGCTGGATTTTATGAGTTTCAAGCCCTTTTTTAATTCACCAACAAGTCAAATGTATTTGTGTAGCCCAATATCCCAATACATGTCTCAACAGGCTTGAGGAGCCCAGTAGGAATGACACACTCTGACCGTAACCCTCAATGAAGATAAAAAAACTCCCACAAAAATCTTAATAGGAAAAGAAGGCAAGAAACTTCAGAAGGGCAATTCAATGAGAGATCCCCTCCAACAAGGACGGTCCGGCGTTTGAAATGTTTCGAACAAGGCATGAAAGCAGATTAATCATGAAAAGTAGGCCAGGCATTTGAAACACGCACAGGCGTGTGTATCCCCCACCTTGATTCCTTTATTGCACAAAGTGAACCTAACCCTGAACTGGGACTGTTGTTGTTATTTGTACATCAAACCTGTTTTCCCCCCTCTTTAACCTTTATTTACTAGATTCTCGGAAATAATTGACGGTGGACCCTCATTTTCAATGATGCCGAGATTATAATAGGTAGAAAGACAATTTAAAAGAATAAAAAAAACAAAGATATGTCAGATAAAAAATATTAACATTGGTTAAAAAAGATTCCTAGTTAAAACAATTACATTAAAAAACATTAATATTTAAAAGCTTTTTTTTTATTTTTTATGTCCCAATGTTATCAGGGAATCAATACTCAATGTGTTTTTCTAGGCATAAATTGAAGGTATAAAATACAAATGTAAAACAGCCGTGGGGTCACACATTCAGTGCTAAACTGAGCTTAACTTTGACTGAAGTTATCTAATTTCATTTCAAACCTTTATTTAAACTCAAAAGGCACATCAAGTGTACATACAGAAATAAGCCTAAATAAAGCATATACAATCTCACAACATATAAAATCATAACAATAAGACAAGAAGACATGGGTAGACAAATCATGAGCTAGGGGCATCGTAGAGAAATGCAGATTTACCCTGTTCCGAGCAAACTCAGGGAACCTTAAGGACCATCCTGTCACAGGATGTCACTAGCGGCACGGTGGTGTAGTGGTTAACACTGTCGCCTCACAGCTAGAAGGTCCAGGGTTCGATTCCCGCTTGGGGACCAGGTTTCCGCGTTGCCAGGTACCCAGGTGGGGTATCTCCCAGGCCTTTCTGTGTGGAGTTTGCATGTTCTCCCTGTGCTCGCAAGGGTTTCCCCTCCCGATAAGATAAACCCAATGGAAAAACATGCACAACAGATCGCTAACGCTGTCATGTTCCCTGACGAAGACGGACAGGAGCACTTGGATTGGTCCCCGGGGTGCGGCCCCATGCTCCATATCTGCTCCCGGCTGCCCTTGGGGGGGAAGGATGATGGGATCGGTCAAGCGCAGAGACTCGATTTGCATGTGTGTGTTCCTGTGTGTGCCGCCCATCGCATGTGTGTGTCACTGCATGATGATTAAAGACTTCTTCAAAAGTCGTTATTATTATTATTAGAACAGGTTCCATAGGTTCCAAAGTTCCAAGGAGGTAGCTTACCAATAAGGGCCTTACAAGTGTTTGTTGGGCCTCTTCGTCAGAGAGGGCCGACCAATCTTCTCATAAAGGTCACATTGATGAGTGTCGTATCTATCACCAGTGATAAATCTGAGGGCAGAATGATATACAGAGTCCAAGGAATTACGGGTTGAGGCCACAGCATGCCTATAAATTACATCACCATAATCCAAGACTGATAAGAAAACCTTTCGACAACTCTCTTCCTACTAGGAAAGGAAAGCTGGCTCTGTTTCTGTGTAGGAAGTACATTTTCTGTCGCAACTTGGAGGCATGGTTGTCCACATGGAATTTAAATTAAACTTTCATTTCTCATCAAGCTACACACCAAGATATTTATATTCAGTGACTCTCTCAATGCTAGAACCACTTACGGTAGATACATGTACACTGTTACGAAGGATCAGATTAAACCGAGTATATATATTTATTTGTTGATATATATTGAATAGTATTTGTATATCGTTTGATATCCCTTGTATATTCCTTGTACATATACACGGAATATCCCTTTAGCCTACTATAGCCCATAATAGTTCATTCTCCTATTGGACAAAGGACCAGGCGCCAGGGGACCAGCCCCCGGAGTCAAGTTCAAAGTTACCGACAAGACATGTCTGTACTAGCCCCGGCCCTGCCCAGGGATACGGCGACAGAAATGAGAGTGGCACTATTTGTTCACCGTGCATATAAATATGGCGCAAGTGAATACAGAGGCACTTAGTCAGAAACTTAGTAACCAACGTGAAGCCTCACCCACGATACGACGTGCGGTGAAGTATGGCCTGTTTGGCCCCAGAATAGCATTGAGACCGCGTGCGAATTAATAACTGAATTGTCAGAGTTTGGCACTGTACCGTCGAGTGCGACGTATTTCTATTAAGTTAATAATAGTCTATTGTGTATGGTGCATCGTGTGGTTAGAGTTCTAAAGTGACCAGCATCTCCAACGCTTCCTCGTGTTAGCTAGATTCTTATCCAGGCTGGGCCGACCACATGGCGCTTTCATCCGAGGAGATCTAGGCGAGGACCGAATGGACATGTACACTGGATTACCTACCCGACGTCTGCATAGCCCTGTGCGGCTGGAATATATATTTGCTTTGGTACTGTGATTTGTGGAGCGGATAATCGCCGACGCCTGTGAGTGTTGGATTTACCCCCGAGAGGAGTCAAGGTCAAGTCGGCGCTCAGAGAGCCTGAGGCCGCCTAGCTTTCTTCACTGTGGAGCTACAGCCTACAAGAGAACCAAGCTGTATTCGTCTGCGGATCAAGAGTCTATCGCACTGTCTTCTGTACTCGAAGTCTCCCTAGATATCGTTGACCAGACGTTCTACTACCGACAGCTCTCCTACCCCCCCTGCCGGCTTACAACCGGGAGGACCCCTTCCAGTATATCCCGCTATATCATTAAGTGTACCATAGATATAATTCCCTAAGAGCCAGGTTGTATACTTGCCTCCTGCGTAGCCAGAGAATGGACATTCAGTGTTGATTTGCCTACGAATACTCATTTGCCTTACAAGTGCAATCAAATGTAATATAAGTATCATATGTACCTTTTGCTCCATTAAATACTTGATTAATACCTTTGACTGGAACCGATTTCATTGTGGGAAGTGTTCATCATATTCATATATTGTGTACTGTATGGCCAGTAGTTAAAGTACATAAAGCGGTAGTGGTTTAATGATACCATACTTATCAATACAGTCAGGGAATTGTACCCCTCAGTTACATACACCATCATATTCAATATTTCTGGCTCTAGAAAACAACATCAATTTAGTTTTACTAGCAACTAGCAACCAATTTACATTTAATAAGATCTTCCTGGAGGGTAAAAAAAAAGTTGTAAATTCTCAATGGCCAACTGTACAGAGTCAGCAATACAATACATAACAGTATAATCTGCATACAGATGGGCTTGACAACCATTCAGTGAAGACACAATATAATTAATATAAATAGTGAAAAGGACAAGATCTATAATTGAACCCTGTGGCACACCTTTAGTTATTAATAAATGTTCAGATTGGGCATAACGCGACTTTGCACTGACATCTCCCTGACAGATAATCTTGGAACCAATCATATGCATTTCTATCCAAACCAATAGTAGCTCATCTTTTTTAAAGTAAATGGTGATCGAATGTATCAAAACTAAAGCTTTTGACAGATCAGTAAAGAGGGCAGCACAGTGTTTCCTCTTGTCTAATGCCAATATTATGTCATTAATAACTAATGAGATGGCTGATAATGTGCTATGGTTGGCTCTGAATCCATATTGGTGTGGGCTTAGTACAGAGTGATTTGAGAGAATTAAGGACTTAAGTTGATTATTTCCTAAAGACTCCAGGGGACTTGCTAAGCAGGGTAACTTGTGACGGTTTGAGATAAATCCCACATCGCTTGTTGAGTTTCAAGTTCCTGGGGACCACCATTTCCTCTAACCTTAAATGGAACAACAATGTCAGCCACATGGTGAAGAAAGCTCACCAAGTTGCTTGCCAGCTCAGGAGGTTTGGAGATTCTAAACCAGGGATGCGTGACTTTTATAGAGCTGTGTTAGAGAATGTTCTCACATTCTCTCTCACAGTGGGGTATGGTAGCTGCTCATAAGACCCAAAGACCGCTCATAATATGGGCATAACAGGGTAGTGAAGCTAGCTTAAAAAAATCATTGGTAAAGATCTACCAAGCATCAGTGATATATATAATTCCCACTTGTTAAAAATGAGTCTGAAAATAATCAGAGACCCCTCTCATCCAGGTAATGCACTTTTTGTCCTCCTCCCTATTAGAAGAGGATTTAAGAGTATTATGTAAAACCACTCACTTCAGTAACAGCTTGTATCCCAAGGTAGTGAGGGCCCTTAACTCCTCACCATCTGTTCAGGCTATGCTCGCCCAGATCAACCCCTAGGGACCTCTTAAATCTGTATGAGTATTAATTATTAATGTCGTTCTATTAGATTCTTATTATATATTACTATTGTTATTACTATATTACTATTGTATTATGCACAATCGTTGCGGGCAAGACCCCCCGCATTTCATTGTATACTTGTATGCCGTGACAAATAAAACTCTTGACTTGACTTGACCTGACTTATTTGCTTACTTTGTGTATTCTTTCCACGTCTATGCTGAGGAGTATTTATTGTACTGTTATGTGTATGATTGTTGTTTACCTGTGCACTCACCAAGACAAATTCCAATAAATGTTTCATTGAAATGGTAATAAACTATTGAATCTTGAATCTTGAAAAGAAAGGCTTAGAAATATGCCTTGTAGTGAGGTCACAGCCTTTAAAGTATTGACCACCACCAGTGTTCTCCTTTCAGGCACAACATGGATGCAGGAGATCGTCCCTCTGATCCAGAGTGCAGGGGATCTGGCTGCAGTGGAGGCCTCGCCCAACTGGGACCGAGTTCCCTGGCTGGAGGAGATCAGGGCTCGGGTCCTGAACCTGGAACAGAGGGCGTCACCACGCATATTTGCCACACACTATCACTACAGTATGATGCCAGCATCCTTCTTTGAGGTCAAGCCAAAGGTAATTTCAAACCCAAGTACCCCGCATGGGAATCAAAACATCTACCGGTCAGCCAAAGGGGAATCCCCCCCTTGGCCAAGGGATATATTAGGCTTACAGGCTTCAGGGCTACATAAGCAGTACTAAATTCAACAGTTCCTACACTAGTTCCTCGATGGAAGAAGTTATGTTCAACCTTTTATTATTCATGTGTAAGTTCAAGTTCAAGTTGTTTATTATTTGTCACATGTACTTTACGGTGAAATGCTTGGTTCTGTATGAGCCCCTGAGAGTGTGCTTCAAACAGTAAAAAAGTAAGTAAAAAAGTAAGTAAAGAGGAATATACAATATACAATCTAAAGTACAGTGAGTAAAAATGTGTAAACAGTGAGGTACAAATGCAGACAATGAGGTACAAAACTTTAACTGTAATCAGGTATCGAACCCTTGAGATGGAGAACCGTATACTTATAAGTCTAAAAAGTACCTGAGTGTTTAAATCGCCTGGTATACAGTATCTCTGGTTAAGGTTGCAACAGTGGAACAATACAGAGGCCATAGAGCCTTTAGAATACAGTAGTAAATACTTATTTTAATAAGGGTGGATTTTGCCCTTAGTCTAACAGAAAACACATTATGGCTATATCAAAAGTCATAGATACATTATTTATGGCTGTGGTCTCTCCATGTTTTGATTATTTTTTTTGTTGTCTCGAACATAGAAACATAAAACAAGTTTAAAAAACAAAAAGGTAAATAGTCAAAGACTATTTCCATACAATAAGTGTTCGAGAAGGAACAGGGGGAAGTAAAACAACTTATCAAGCCCTGCCCCTTCCTTACAATATTTGACATTATAATTTAATAAAAATAAAAATAATATAACAAATAAAAAATAAAATAAAAGTACAGTTTTTTATATATCCAAATATCCAAATGATTGTTTAAATTTATTGATATTTTTGCTTAATTTTATATTCGCATCCAGACCATTCCAGAGTGATACCCCACAAATTGCAATGCACATACTTTTAAGAGTTGTACGTACATCCCCCCCCGACACTCAACTAACCGCCTCGGACAGTCCTTCATACCAGCGGCCATCAGGCTCCACAACAGTGGGCAGCGACTAGCAGCCTCCAGGCCCCACAACAGGGGGCAGCGACAGCGACTGCTACCAGACATTGACCTGGGACTTATAGGAACCCAAGGGGGACAAAGTAGACTACCCTGGTACTTTGATTAATGTATACTCAGTAGATAGTAAATTATTATAACACTACCTCTTGCATACTGCACCTCATGTGACACTGTGAATAATGTGAATATTCCTCAGCTAGTCAGATAGTAAATTATATTGACCATATTGATCAAATTGTTTACACTGCCTGTGTTGTCTTTTACTACCTGTATACTGTGTTGTTTTACTACCTGTACCCCTCCCCCCCTCCCCCCCATGCTGCTATGATGCCTGAATTTCCCCAAGGGGATCAATAAAGGAATATCTTATCTTATCTTATCTTTACCGTAGGTTGCTTTAAAGCTAATGTCCCTCTAAAATTATAAACACTCTCTTTAGCCGTGAACATTTTTTGAATGTTGCTTGGTAATTTGTTTTTTATTGCCAGAAACATAATTTGTGCAGATTTGAATTTGATTAAGTCCAATTTTTTTGTTTGACTCCTTACAAACAGACTATTTGTGTGATCTAAATATCTACCATGATGTACTATCCGTATGGCTCTTTTTTGCAGTGTGCATATCTTTTGTAAGTTGCTTTTATAAGTATTTCCCCAGATTTCAACACAATATGATAGATATGGTACAATGAGTGTGCAATATAATGTATATAGAGTTTTCTGATTCAGGATATATCTAGTCTTGCCCAGTATACCAATACTTCTCGCTAACTTTGAACACAAATGTTTTATATGGGGTTTCCAGCAGAGTTTGTGGTCTATTAAGACCCCTAGAAACTTGTTTGTATATACTCTCTCAATTTTTACATTATCAATTTTCAGTTGAGGATCAGTGATTATTTCACAATCTCCAAATATCATGAAGTTGTTTTTTTTCAAATTGAGTGATAACTTATTTGTGTTGAACCAACCTTTTAATTTGTCCATTTCTATGTTTGCCACTTCTAAAAGCTGCTGAAGGTCATCCCCCGAACATAAAATGTTTGTGTCATCCACAAAGACAACAAGTTTCAGTATGTCAGATACTTTACATATATCATTTATGTATAAAATGAACAATTTGGGTCCCAATACTGACCCCTGTGGAACACCACAGGTAATGTTTAAGCATTGTGACTTGTGCTGACCCATCAGAACAAATTGCTGCCTGTTACTAATATAGCTTTTCAGCCAGTCTAGAGCAACCCCTCTGACACCAAACCTGTCCATCTTTTTCAGTAACATCTCATGATATCAAGAGCTTTTTTTAGGTCAATGAATATTCCTAATACATATTTCTTTCTCTCTATACCGTCCGTTATTTCCTCTACAAGCTCCATTAATGCCATGTAGGTAGATCTAGCTGTTCTAAAACCATACTGGCTGTCCATTAGGAGATTATGTTTTTCAATGAAAGTGTCTAATCTTGCAACATATAGTTTTTCGAGTATCTTTGAGAACTGTGATAGCAGGGATACCGGTCTATAATTGGTAAACAAATGCTTGTCTCCAGCTTTAAATAATGGTATAACCTTTGCAATTTTCATTTTTTGAGGGACTGCTCCCATTTTGAACGACAAATTGAATATATGAGATAGTGGCTCCACAACTCCTTGAATAATATTTTTTACCAGAGACATATCAATGTCATCCCCATCTGTGGAGGTTTTATTCATGGATTTGTTTACCATCTCAATAATGTCCTCTTTCTCCACAGATCCCAGAGATATTGAAGCAGGGTTTCTTTCTCCACAATCTTCCACCGCAAAACTCTTCCCAGTGTTGACTATTTCATTGGCTAGTTTTGTCCCACATCAACAAAAAAGTTGTTGAACCCATCCACTACCTCATTTATAAGAATAATCTTTCTGTCCTTTTCTGTAAATAGTCAGGGTAAGCTAGGTTGGTTGGTTTATTTCTAATAATACTATTTAATATGTCCCATATTCCTTTAACATTCTTTTTATTTGTATCCAATAATTTGGTATAATAATCCTTCTTACATTTCCTCATAATACTAATTAGTTTGTTTTTGTATTTTTTATATTTCAACTCGGCTTCTTTTGTTTTGTCTTTAATAAATATCCTATAAAGTATTATTTTTTTTGGCATGCATTTTGTATACCTTTTGACATCCACAGATGTTCTGCCAACTTGTTCTTATTGCTACACTGTTTCAGTGGGCAGTTTTTTTCATACAGAACTTTAAATTTGTCTAGAAATAACCCATAAGCTTCGTCAACATCTGATTCATCACTCTTCCAGTTGCATTGCAATAACTCATTTCTGAAAGCAGATGTTGTTTCGTCAGTTCTTATTCTCTTGTATTTTATTTCCTTTGACTCCCTCCTCTTCCTATAATTACACTCATAAACTGTAAAAACAGGTAAGTGATCGCTAATATCTTCAATTAATAATCCACTTGTCGTATTACTTTCCATATTGTTTGTAAACATTTTATCGATTAGGGTAGCACACTCATATGTTATTCTACTAGGTCTTGTAATAGTTGGAAAAAGGCTCATACTGTACATTATTTCCATGAATTCATCAGTTTTTCCATGTTTGTTAGGGTTCAACAGGTCGATGTTAAAGACCCCACAGACATACTTAACCTTTTGCTTTGACGTGGAAAACAACCTCTCCATATTCACCATGAATGTGTCAATGTTAGATCCTGGTTTTCTATACACACAACTCACAATAAAAATTTTCATTTTTTCCATATAGTTATCTCAACCGTAATACATTCCATCACATCATCAATTGCTATTGACATGTTATCAACCACCTTACATGAGAGCCCTTCATCCACAAACAATGCCACACCACCCTCCTTTGCATTCCCTCTACTGATGCAATAAAAACCGTATCCTTGTAGAACAAAATTGGATCCTCTGTCTTCCTCAATCCATGTTTCTGACACAGCTATGATGTTAAAGGATTTTTTTTAAATGTCCTAAATAATCTTTTATTTTCTGAAAATTAGCATACAAACTTCTACTGTTGAAATTAATTATAGATATTCCATGCTGATATGTAACACTTGAATTAAACTGTTGCTCTGTGTAATAGCAGCAGTTTGTGCAGGCACGTGCACACATAGAGGCCAAGGGGTGCTTGAGCACCTGCCTTTTTGAGACTCATCAAAAAAGTGCCATTTTTGAAAAAGAAAAAAATCTTTTTTTACCGTTACGCATATAGACTGCCCTTCCAACTGAAAGATTTCAGGATAGAATCAAAATATTAGGTAAAGAGAGAGAGATGCCCCATATTCCATTGCAGTTTGCACAGCCTCCTCAGCGTGCCTCTCCGCGGACCTATATATTTTATGCGTAGCGTGGGTGGTGATGATGATGATGATAGAAACCGCTGTGGCGCATACAGTTGAATGCTGGTATTACACTCATTGAGGGACACGAAGAAGTCAAGTCCGATGGGATTTGGGAATCTCAAATACAAATCGGGATTGGAATAAAAAATGCATTTATATTAAACAATACAGAATATACAGCACTTCTTGGGGTCTGTAGGGTAAGCACTTATTCCCTCCCCCCTGAACATTTATGGAGATGTATGGGCCTTTTAAGTCAGTGATAAAAGTGTCTTTCAAGGATAAGTGAGCTCCTGCACTGATTATTATAGTTCAATATTCAATATTTGATCACCAAAACTTCCCAAAAAGCATAAAAAGGGGGCCCCCCCGCCCGAAAAGGGCCCTTAAAAATCGTGCTTGCGCGCTACGCGCGCTCGGTTAATATATACACACAAGTGTAGTGCCCTTTTTAGCCTTTGAGCACCTGCCCCTCTAAAGTCTTGTGCACGTCCCTGAGTTTGTGTGGATATTGTCCAGGAGATTATAATCTGGGTCTATCTCATTTTCAAAATCCATGATTGGCACAGTAGCCTACTTGTCTATAGGCCTCCCCTATGCTGGACATACCTGCTCCTATAGTCACTATCAAACCTGTCCAGTTGGTCTATGCTCCTGATGCACATCCCCCTGGCGTTCTCCTGTGCACCCTTTGGTTTGATAAACACTTTGCAGCTGACAGTCCAAGTTGATTGAATCTTGCCCTGTTTCCTGAATAACCTTGCCTTCCAAGCTATACATTTACATTTACATTTACATTTAGTCATTTAGCTGACGCTTTTATCCAAAGCGACTTATAAGTTCTGTACGACAAGCCATCAGGAAGGGCACAACTCTATCAGCTGAGTAACAATGTTCATCAAAGTGTTGAGTGCTACAGTGTAGGTTAGTTTATTAGGACAAGTGCATGACAGTATGGTTAGTTAGGGTTAGATAATCTTTATTTTTATTTTTTTTTTAATTCAGATAATGGTTGAAGAAGTGCGTCTTTAGTCGACGGCGAAAGATTGGACGTGTTTCGGCTGTCCTAACTGGGGTGGGTAGTTCATTCCACCATTGTGGGGCAAGGATTGAGAATAGGCGACTTCTCTTTGATGACCCTCCCGGAGCTTGGATAGGAGTAGGTCTGAGGCGGCCAGAAGATGCAGAGCGTAGGGGTCTTGAGGGTGTGTAGTTAGAGACCATTGACCGGAGGTAGGCGGGAGCAGTTCCCTTTGCCGCACGGTATGCTAGGTTGAGGGCCTTGAAGCGGATTCGTGCAGCAATGGGGAGCCAGTGCAGGTCCCTAAGAAGTGGGGTGACATGGGCCGACTTCGGTAGGTTTGAGATCAGGCGGGCCGCTGCGTTCTGAATGAGTTGAAGAGGCTTAGTGGCAGTGGCCGGGAGGCCAGCGAGCAGTGCGTTGCAGTAGTCGAGGTGGGAGATGACTGTTGATTGGACGAGGAGTTGGGTGGCTTCTTTTGTCAGGAAGGGGCGGATCCTTCTGACGTTGCTCAGGAGGAATCAGCAGGTTCTGGTTGTCGCTGCGATGTGAGCAGAGAAGTTCAACTGGTCGTCGAGGACAACACCAAGTGTAACTGAGGGGTACAATTCCCTGACTGTATTGATAAGTATGGTATCATTAAACCACTACCGCTTTATGTACTTTAATTACTGGCCATACAGTACATGATATATAAATATGATGAACACTTCCCACAATGAATCGGTTCCACACAAAGTGGTAATTAAGTATTTATTGCAGCAAAAGGTACATAATATACTTCTCTATTTTACTTTGGATGCGCTTATAAGGCAAAGGAATGTGCGTAGGCAAATCAATAATGAATGTCCATTCTCTGGTTACGCAGGAGGTAATTATACAACCTGAATCTTAGGGAATTATATCTATGGTACACTAGTAATATATAGCGGGAGATACTGGAAGGGTCCCCCCGGTTGTAAGCCAGCAGGGGTAGAGGATCTGTCGGTAGTAGAGAGTCTGGTCAACGATGACTAAGGAGACTCCAAGTACAGGAGACGGTGCAATAGTCTCTTGATCCACAGACGAATACAGCTGTTCTCCGTAGACTGTAGCTCCACAGTGAAGAAAGCTAGCCGGCCTCAGGCTCTCTGAGGCGCAGACTCGACGTGGCTCCTCACAGGGTAAATCCCACACGTGTAGGCGTCGGCGATTCTCCGCTCCATAAATCACAGGACCAAAACAAATATAATCCAGCCGCAAAGGGCTATGTAGTCGTCGGGTAGATTAATCCAGTGTACATGTCCACACGGTTCTCGTCTAGGTCTCCTCGGGTGAAAGCGCCATGAAAGCAGCCCAGCCTGGATAAGCACTCTAGCTGATACGAGGAAGCGTTGGTGATGCTGGTCACTGTAGAACTTTAGCCGCACGATACACTATACACAAATAGACTATTACTGACTTAATAGAAATATGTCGCACTCGACGGTATAGCGCCAAACTCTGACAATTCAGTTATTAATTCGCACGCGGTCTCAATGCTCTTATTTGGGGCCAAACAGGCCATACTTCACAGCACGGAGTATCGTGGGTGAGGCTTCAACTTATTGGGTAACTCTACTTCTGTATTCACCTGCGCCATATTTATATGCACGGCGAACAATCTAGTGCCAACCTCATTTCTGTCTCGTATTCCTGGGCAAGGCCGGGCATGTACAGACATGTCTTGACGGTGGCCTTGAACCTGACTCTGGAGGCATGGCCCTGGCACCTGTGGACCGCTGTCCAATAGGAGAACGAAACATCATGGTCCGTACTAGGCTAAAGGGATATTCCGTGTATATGTACAAGGAATATACAAGGGATATCAAACGATATACAAATACTATGCAATATATATCAATCAATAAATATATATATTCGGTTTAATCTGATCCTTTGTAACAGCCGCCTCCTAATTAGTCCCACCTAATTAGCTAAGCAGAGACAGATTAACCGCACTGTCCACTACTCAATGTCTGTTGTGAGGGGTCGGGCAGTTCACAAAGTCATGGGTCATGGTCGTCATCGATAGTATCGGGGAGCCTTGGCAGTTCTATTAGCCTCGTCACGGGTCGGGTGTAGATCCGTCCTTGGACGAGCACTTCGGCTGCTCGGACCTTTCCGTCGGCACCGGTGATCACTTTGCTTACGCGGCCAGCTGGCCACATAGCTCGGGGTAGTGACTGGTCGATAATCATGACGACTGTTCCTTCTGTCAAATTGTCTCTCTCTTTCACCCATTTCTGGCGGGTCTGTAGAGACGGTAGATAGTGGAGTAGGAAGCTGTTCCAAAACTTGTCAGCCAATACTTGACTGTACCTCCACATTCTTCGGCCGTTCGCTTCTTCAGGCCTGTACATTGTCTGTGGTAGCGTGGGGTCCAGCCGCCCCATCAAGAGTGTGTTGGGGGTGACTGGGTCGACATCTGCTACATCACTTGAGACGTAACCGAGGGGCTTTGAGTTCAATACTCCCTCGATCTCCGTGAGGACTGTCATTAGGACTTCTTCCGCCACGGTCTGGGCCCCAAGCACGGCGTACAGGGCTGTCTTTATTGAACGTACTTCTCGTTCCCAAGTTCCACCGAAGTGAGGTGCGTTCGGGGGATTAAACTGGAAGTCAATCTGGGATGGAGCGAGGTGGGTCTTAAGTTCTGGGCCCATAGCTTGGAAGCTCTCTCTCAGCTCTCTTTCTCCGCCTTTGAAGTTTGTCCCGTGATCAGACAATAATATAGACGGTTTGCCTTTCCGCGATGTGAATCTTCGGAAGGCCTTAAGGAATGAGTCTGTGCTCATGGTTGGAAGGAGTTCTATATGCATCGCTCGGGTGGTCATGCATTTGAATACAATACCCCACCGCTTCTCGGTTCCTCTTCCTTTCTTTATATACAGCGGGCCGAAACAGTCCATACCGGTGGAGTGAAAAGGCTTGTCGCCGAGTCGGAGGCGACAGGGAGGTAGGTCAGCCATCCGGGGTATACTGGGCTGCGCTCGCCACTTACGACAGTCTAGACAGGTTCGCTGGAAGCGCCGCACTGCTTCTCTCCCTTGCAGTATCCAATAACGACGTCTGATCTCCGCGAAGACTCTCTCTGCCCCGGCGTGATGCACATCCTCGTCGTTTTTCTTTATGATCAGCTCTGTGACCTTGTGTCGGCTGTTTAAGACTATCGGGTACTTGACGTCATCCGGTAAGTCTGGAGCTCTCCGCAGACGACCACCCACTCTGATGAGACCATGGGTGTCGCTCTCGGGGGCTAGGTGGAGCAGTCTGCTGTCTGATGGGACGGGCTTTGCTCCCTGTAGACAGTCTAGCTCATCGGGGAACGAGTCTCTCTGGGCTCGTTGTAGTAGAAGAAGTTCTGCTTCTTCGTAGTCAGCTGCTGTAATGTCAGTAGTGAGCTGAACCTCTGGGTGGTGCCACAGGAATGTCTTTAGCTGCGCACTCTCTAGGGTGAGGCAATCGTCTATGTCGGGGTCTGTGGAGACGAGTGTGTTCAATCCACAGAACATAGATTTCTTGTTTTCTGCCTCCTCTTTACTCGCTTCCCGTGGGGTGGGTGTAGGCCACTCTTCTTCCGGGAGCTTGAGGAACTCTGGCCCGTCACTGTATAGGTTGTGACGGGTGAGGTCATCCAGGGACATTCCCCGGGTGATGACGTCAGCTGGGTTGTGTTTTGTGTCCACATACCTCCAGCTTGCTACTTCTGTTAAATCTTGAATCTCTGTGACTCTGACTCCCACGAAGACCTTGTATCTGCACGAATCAGACCGGATCCATGTGAGTACTGTCGTGGAGTCTGACCACAAGATTGTTCTTTGCACCGGAATGGTGAGTTCACGTTGGATTAACGTGGCGAGTTGCGCTCCTGCTAGGGCTGCGCAGAGCTCTAGACGCGGGATAGATTGTTGCTTTCGTGGGGCTATTCTTGAGCGAGCCAGGATGAAAGCAGTATGTATTTCTCCTCCCTCCTCTCGGGCACGCAAGTAGGCCACCGAACCGTAGGCTACTTCGGAGGCGTCGCTGAAGACGTGCAGGTCCATCTGGCACGTCTCCGGCCTCACTGTGGGTGGGAAGTAGCTGCGGCGTATGTTGACACCTGGGAGTGAGCTGAGTTCCGTCTCCCACTCTCTCCATGTGGATGCAAGGTGTTCGGGTATGGGGTCGTCCCAGCCCTGGTCCTTGTCCCATAACGCTCTTACAATCATCTTTGCCCTGGTGGTGTAAGGTAGAATACATCCCAACGGGTCATATTGTCTGGCGAGTGTTCTGTATACACTCCGTCTGGTGGTCGGTAGTGCAGTCGACCTTCCCTGCTCCTTGGTCAGGGGTGTGTGTTTATAATGGAGCGAGTCTGTTTTGAAGCGCCAGACTAGTCCTAATGTCATTTCTTGGGCTTCTCCTGGGATGGTCGCCATCCAGGTCTCGCTGCTTGCTGCCTTGTCCTCGGGGGAGAGGCTGCGCAATACTTGCGGGTCGCTGCTGGCCCACTGCCTGAGATCAAAGCCGCCTTTGATCAGGGAGGCGCGGAGCTTGAGTAGAAGGGCCTCGGCTTCTTCTGGCGTCGAGACGCTTTGCAGACAGTTGTCCACGTAGAAACTATTTCCTACACTTTGTCGGACCTCTTCATCAGCTGCTGGGTCCTCTGCGACGTGTTTTTGCAGTGCAAACGTAGCACAGCATGGGCTGCATGTGGTTCCGAAAGGGAGGACTTCCCATTGATAGATGGCTGGTTGCTCATCCCCGATCCTCTCTCCCCATAGGAACCGCAGCAGGGGCTTGTCCTCCTCCACTAGTCTCACCTGCAGGAACATCCCTTTGATGTCGCCGCTGATGGCCACCTTGTCTTGGCGGAAACGTAGTAACACGCCTAGTAGAGAGGGGCCGAGTGTTGGGCCGGGCAAGAGCTCTTTATTCAGATTTTGTGATCCGATCTGGTAGCTGCATTTGAACACAATACGATCCTTGCCGTTGTGGTGGACTTTGTGGTGCGGCACGTACCATGATTCGGTCGTCTGATCGGCCTCTTTAATGTCAATTTTCTTTATGTGTCCCGCTGTGATTAGCTTGTTAATCTCAGCGCGGTACACCGTCTCTTGAGCGGGGTCTCTGGCTAGGCGCCGCTCTGTGTTCAATAGATACCGCTCCGTCGCTTCTTTTGGGGCGTGGAAGGTAGGCATACCCTCTCGCCTCAGGAGTGGAGTTGCGTATCTCATCACTCTGTTGGCTTTGACTCTCTTTGTCCCCTGCTCGAGGAGGGCTATAGCGTAAATGTCTTCCCTGGAACGAATGTCTTTCTTTTCGTTCTTAAAGGGCATTGTCTCTAGTGTCCATAGCCTCTCGACATGCTGTAGGAGGGTGGTGTCTTCTTCTGTCACTCTGGAGTGGAGGCAGTTAGTGGCTGCTGTTCGGTTAAGAGACTTAGCGAGGGGGCCTTGTAATGTCCATCCTAGGCGGGTCTCGACTGCTGCAGGACAGCCTCTGGGCCCTGTGTGGACCCGGTCAATCGGGACGATG
Source organism: Notolepis coatsorum (assembly GCF_963971535.1). NCBI lineage: Eukaryota > Metazoa > Chordata > Actinopteri > Aulopiformes > Paralepididae > Notolepis > Notolepis coatsorum. The sequence continues at coordinate 48,707,167 of NC_140174.1, forward strand.
AGGTCTGCATGGTCGGAGCCTATCAGCAGGGTCGGGGTGGCACCGTCTATGAGCGGTATAGGTAGTTGACGCAGGTGCACATATTTATCCATCAGCTTGGCGATGGGGTAGGTGTACTGCGACAGGCCTATTTCTTGGCTGGTGAAAGCATTAGTAATCCTATACCGTCTCTCTGGCTGCCCGCTTGCTGCGATAGTGAAGGAGACATTCTCGCCCTTTATCGTCTTTAGATCTCTTCTTATTGTCCGAATCGTCATCTGGTTTTCGCTCCCCCGCAGCCCCAGCTGGGCCGCAGCGGACGCGAGGAGAAGGGTCTTCTCTGACCCGTCGTCAAGGACGGCGTAAGTGTCCATGACCTTATCTTGGTAACTCAGTGTTACGCGGACCACCTTTAAGAGCACCCGGGCGCCCCCGCTGCTGGCTTGGTCAATGTACATAACACTTGCCTTTGTGCTGCTTGAGGGTGCAGGCTTTCTTCTGTTACTGTCGTGTAGGACATCTAGGTGGGCTCCGTCACACCGATTACACCTCTTCTTTAAGCGGCAATCGGCTGCCATGTGACTGCGCGCACATCGGTAACAGCGTCGGTTGGACTTTATCCATTGACTCACCTCGTCGGCGGTCATCTTCTTGAACGTGTCACATTGTGACAACCAGTGTTCCTTTTCGCAGTACGGGCACACCATCTTCCACTTCTCTTTCATCGAGGGGGTACCGTGGTTCTTGCTGCTCGGTACTGATTCTGATTGGTGCATGACGGTCACCAATCTGCGGCCATCGTTTGCTCTCCTAGGTCCCTCTCTGGAGCTTGGTGTGCTCCGCATGAACATATCCAACCGTAGGCTGTTGACTTCTCTCGCCAGGAAGTCGGCTAGGTCTAGGAGGGATGGCTCGGGACCGTTAGGATCACGGTGGTCTCTTTGCCGCCTGAAGCGCTCTTGTCGGGCGGGCAGAAGCTTCTCTAAAATCCTCTCGACATTAGAGTTCGCGTACAGTTCGTGCATACCCTTTTCTCTTTGCGCCCCCAGCATCCCTACCAGGGATTGTACCTTGATAGACAGGTCATCTAGTGAGCGATTGTCTGTGGCTGGGGGTAGGCAATCAATATGCCTTATCTCTTGTATTACGTAGTCCCATATGCGTCCATATCTTTGGTCGAGTGCTGCTAGAGCCGCTGTGTATGGGGTAGTAGAGGTGGCATAGGCCAGCGCTATATTGTGCGCTCGGGGCACCTTGAGGTGCTTCAGTAGGATAGCATACTTGTACGGTTCATCAGCTACATCGGACATCATTGTCTCTAAGCACATTCGTAGCTCCGTGTACTGTGCTCTGTTCTCGTGGGTGAAGTCCGGAAACGTCGGTGTGCCAATGTATGATGCCATGGATGGCTGGCACATCGGTGAGCGTTGGAAGAGAGGCCTCCTAGGCGAGTCTCCTCTTACGCCTCTTGGTGGGCTGGTACCTGCTGGGTACCATGGCCCACGTATCCAGGTGCTGTTCCTCGGGGCTGGTCGTGCGTCAAGCTCACCCGTGAATTGAGTCGGGGGTCTGTAGCGCAGAGCCGCGGGGGTAGAGCCTGGGCTGTACTGGACCTCCTGGTCCTGTGGAGTACTGTGCTGCTGTCGGGCTTGACTCTCCTCCTCTCCCTCTTCTTCTTCCTCTGGCAGGTCCTCTAGATCCTGTAGTCGTCTATTTAGCCTCTCCGCGGTGTAGACCGTTTCTTCCTTGTAGCTGGGTCTCGCGTGGACCGGTCGGGGAAGGAGTTCGGAGGGGGGTATAGGCTCTCTCTGGTGGTCGGGCTCAGGGTCGCTTGATCGGGTAGGGGAGGGTGCCCTTGACCCTTGTCTTGACGAGGCCCTGGAACCCCGTGCGGAGGGAGGGGGTGTTGCCCTGGTGATCAGCTGCTCCATTATCTGCGCTTGTAATCGGTCGCGCTTGGCTTCGCGCTTGGTGAGAGCGAGGTCGCGCTCTGCTTCTCTTTGGGCACCGGCACGGTCCCTTACCATATTCTCTTCCGTCTGAAGGCGTCTAATCTCTAGACGTATACGATCTTCGTTGCTCCGTTGCTGCGCCTGAAGGCGTTCTCTTTCCATGGAAGAATGTTCGCGCTCACTAAGCGTCTGTGCTTGGAGTCGATCGCGCTCTGTTGAGGCTGCTAGGCTGGCGAGGAATGCCTGTGCCAGCATCTTGTCCGCCTCGCTGGGGGAAGACGCTGGTTGAGGTGATCCGCTCCTGGCAGTACTCGTTGGAGATCTGTTCTCCTGTGGCGAGTCCTGGAGATCCATCTCCGGGGTGCTCTCCTCTTCTTGTAGCGGGTAGAGTTCCATCCCTGGAGGGCTGTCTTTATCCTGGAGCTCTCCGGGGACTACTTCTTCGGTCTTGGCGGGGGGTAAAGTCATGTCGGGTCCCTCCTGGTCCCTACCGTGAGCTTGGTCAGTTACGTTAGAACCCACTAGGGCCTCTATTGGCGGGGTAGCCTGGTCGATAGGGTCGGACATAATTTTACTATCTACTTTTTCCGGGTTTACCGTCTGTAGAAAGCTAGGTAGTATATTGGCAACGTAATCCTCTAAGTACTGAGGTGTCTGCCGTCTACGCTGCGGGCGATCTACTTTAGGAGAACCGTTTTGTGGAGTGTTCATCATTGGCCATGTCAATATTAATACCACTATATTAATATTACACTAGTTACCCTCCGGCTCGAAGGACCAATTGTAACTGAGGGGTACAATTCCCTGACTGTATTGATAAGTATGGTATCATTAAACCACTACCGCTTTATGTACTTTAATTACTGGCCATACAGTACATGATATATAAATATGATGAACACTTCCCACAATGAATCGGTTCCACACAAAGTGGTAATTAAGTATTTATTGCAGCAAAAGGTACATAATATACTTCTCTATTTTACTTTGGATGCGCTTATAAGGCAAAGGAATGTGCGTAGGCAAATCAATAATGAATGTCCATTCTCTGGTTACGCAGGAGGTAATTATACAACCTGAATCTTAGGGAATTATATCTATGGTACACTAGTAATATATAGCGGGAGATACTGGAAGGGTCCCCCCGGTTGTAAGCCAGCAGGGGTAGAGGATCTGTCGGTAGTAGAGAGTCTGGTCAACGATGACTAAGGAGACTCCAAGTACAGGAGACGGTGCAATAGTCTCTTGATCCACAGACGAATACAGCTGTTCTCCGTAGACTGTAGCTCCACAGTGAAGAAAGCTAGCCGGCCTCAGGCTCTCTGAGGCGCAGACTCGACGTGGCTCCTCACAGGGTAAATCCCACACGTGTAGGCGTCGGCGATTCTCCGCTCCATAAATCACAGGACCAAAACAAATATAATCCAGCTGCAAAGGGCTATGTAGTCGTCGGGTAGATTAATCCAGTGTACATGTCCACACGGTTCTCGTCTAGGTCTCCTCGGGTGAAAGCGCCATGAAAGCAGCCCAGCCTGGATAAGCACTCTAGCTGATACGAGGAAGCGTTGGTGATGCTGGTCACTGTAGAACTTTAGCCGCACGATACACTATACACAAATAGACTATTACTGACTTAATAGAAATATGTCGCACTCGACGGTATAGCGCCAAACTCTGACAATTCAGTTATTAATTCGCACGCGGTCTCAATGCTCTTATTTGGGGCCAAACAGGCCATACTTCACCGCACGGAGTATCGTGGGTGAGGCTTCAACTTATTGGGTAACTCTACTTCTGTATTCACCTGCGCCATATTTATATGCACGGCGAACAATCTAGTGCCAACCTCATTTCTGTCTCGTATTCCTGGGCAAGGCCAGGCATGTACAGACATGTCTTGACGGTGGCCTTGAACCTGACTCTGGAGGCATGGCCCTGGCGCCTGTGGACCGCTGTCCAATAGGAGAACGAAACATCATGGTCCGTACTAGGCTAAAGGGATATTCCGTGTATATGTACAAGGAATATACAAGGGATATCAAACGATATACAAATACTATGCAATATATATCAATCAATAAATATATATATTTGGTTTAATCTGATCCTTTGTAACACCAAGGTTCTTGGCGGTCGGGGACGCGGTCACAGCTGCATTCTCGACTGTATATATATGCATATATATGCATTTCTCTTGGTGAGGTGATCATTGATATAAACATTATAACCTATCAGCTTCCTTCCCTGCCTAAGCAGATCAACTTTATTTGTCCTATTTGCAAAACGGATGATGATGGCAGGCTTGTTCTTGGGATCCCTAGCTGGCAGTGTGTGACATGCTTCGATACATTCCTTGTCAATCACAATGTCTTTGCTCTGAAGGAACACCGTTACCTGCTCCTCAGTGGTCTCCTCATGTACACCGTTCTCCGATGTGACCCCTCTCGCAGCATGAGCGTAGTTCCTTGGTCTGATCGCCAGTCCTGTGATTAAAACATCGTTCATCCTTGAGTACTGCTCCAGATCTGCCACTCGGACCTCCAGCTCAGTGATCTTCTTTGCCTGTTCCATGTTCTGGCATTTGAGCTGCTTGATTTCACTCAGCAGATCAGTTATGACAGATTGTTGCTTCATCAAAGTTGCCATGTCAGTTGTCATCCCGTTCATTGACTCTTTTAAGTCCTCCATGTCCTTCTGTAGTGATTTCATGGCCATGCTGATATCAGTCCGCAGCAGATCCAGCTAGATGTTGTAGTTGCCCCGGCACTGGGCCTGCTGTGTGGTGGTGCTTCAGTAAGCTCTCTCTGGGAGATGGGTGAACCCAGCAATGGGCCCTGGTTCCAGTTCAAGCCACACTGCAGCAGATAGCTGGTAGTCTTCCGGTCGGTATGACTGGTATAACTTTAAAAACGTTTTAAAGTATAACTTAAAAACTTAGAACCTTCAAGTTTTTAAAAACCTAAACTCAATTAAAACGAAAAAAAAACACAGTTTCTCAGACAACAAACAATTGTGGAAATGTGCTTGCTGCCATCTTGATGTTACAACAGTGGAGTCTTGGTGGGTTTTGAGCACAATAGTGAATCCATATTTTGAATAAGGGTAGATTTTTCACTTGGGCTGATAGAAAACTTTTTATAGGCTTTTCATAGTATTGCATCACAGATAACAAACAACAGGTGATTGTAATCAAATAACAGGTGATTATCATTAAATGACAACCGTGGCCAATGAGGTATTTGAGGCATTGCACCATTAGTTGCATGACATGTAAGATAAGATAAGATGGATCTTTATTAATCCCCTTGGGTAATTTCTGGGGTCATAGCAGGGGAGGGGGAGGAGGTACAGGCATGAAAATATAATAATAAAGTATAGTAGATAATAGAAAAAGATAAAAGATTAAATAAAGATAACGGTCTGATCTGCTGGATAGTTGAGATATATGTTTACTCTATCGATACGTAATGAGACGTATCGCAAATCGGCGTGATGAGAATACTATGAATATCAATAGTTGTGGATAAATTGTTCTCTCCTCTCCAGGTCATCTATGTCACGAGGAACCCCCGGGATGTGTTTACCTCTTCCTATCACTACTATGGGATGGCCTCCTATCTGGTCAACCCTGGCACCCAGAATGAGTTCCTACACAAGTTCCTCGATGGGAAAAGTTACGTTTCAACTCTGTCTGAAAAAAAGAATAATGGAAATCCATGAGTGAAAATGTGATATATATACGTCACATGAAAGCATTCAACCTCTACTGCCTTTAAGGACATGCCAGCAATGCATTATGGGAAATGAGCTTACCGTAATTTAATTATGAATGTATTTAATACTCATATACAAACATATACCATCTTTAAGTAATCAGGTTTGAAAAATCAATGTTCATTTGAAAACTTAAAAACATACTGTATGGATTTTCATCTCAAGGATCTTTTTACAGACAAATTAGGTCACAGGGCATGGTATAAATGTTCAGCGGGGACAATGTGCAATGGCCACAATGTTCATTGCTCCTGAAAAACCATTAATAATTGATGAAACACTTGGTCCATACTGTATTCACTCAGAGAGTTTTTGGATTTCTTTCTGTTGCAGTTATGTTTGGCTCATGGTTTGATCATATAAAGGGCTGGCTGAACGCCAAAGATCAAGACTGCACCATGTACATCTCCTATGAGGAAATGATTCTGGTAAGGTCTTCGATACCATGGAAAACACACTACACAGCTGAAATTGACTGGAAATGTATTATTTAGAATCTCAAGCCCTCTTTTCTTGATCCTCCAGTCAGAACGGTTGAATCGCAACTTTTGTGACAATGAAACAATTCTGACTACACAAGAATGCTACAGTAATGTACCGTAATATTATGTGTACTTTTTATTCTGTATTGTAGGACCTGAAGGATTCTGTTGCCAGAATGTCCCAGTTCCTGGAGAAATCTCTGAGCCCTGAGGTGATAGAGAAGATTGCAGACCGATGTCTGTTCAAGAACATGAAACAGAACAAAATGTCCAACTACTCTCTGGTCCCCAGTGAGTTCATGGACCAGAGCAAGTCTGAGTTCCTCCGGAAAGGTGTGCCTCTTGTTTGTTAAACAGGATTGATGGGCTTATACTCATGTTTCATTGCCAGCATTCTTGGGACTTGAAATTAAACTACTGGAAACTATTATAGAGTAGGATTATGAATGGCGTCTTACTTTAACTTTTTTTTCTTTAAGGAATTGCTGGAGACTGGAAGAACCAACTAACAGTGGCAGAAGCAGAACACTTTGATGCAGTTTACAAAGAGAAAATGAAGGATGTTAAATGCACATTTGTGTGGGATTAAAAATGACCTTTCATCCAAGCTATTCAATCATACTGTGATCCACACATAAATGCTTAATTCATTATTATTGGTTTGTTTGTGTATTTGTTTGTCTGTGTTGTCAGACTAAATACATATTTTTGGTTCCATGTATGGCTTATTTATTCGGTTACTTTTCACTACGCATGTGAGCTAGAGCAGTAAACCAGCTTGAGTGCCTTTGTTTTGACCAGCTGGCACGACTACAAGTGTTATTTCTTTGTCCACTACGTGTCGCGATATCACTCTTTAATTAACCCCTGCACTGAGTGTACACACCCGAGGACACAGAGTAAGCTAACGATACAAAGACTGTTGTGGGTGCCACCTTGTCCTTTATTACGACATACTTCAACCATATTTATTAGAAAATATAATTCGAATATAAAACTGGCTAAGTCAGAACTAGAACAATTAGCGCTAGGATACAGCCAACAGAGACGAGAAATTGTTAACGTTAACTACAGCAGACAGCATACTTTATAGTATTGGTCATAGTGTAGTGCCGACTGCCGAGAGATGGGAGTCGGAGACGGTAGCTCGAGGTAGAGCAAACAGTATTTATTGAGTACACGGTAGCTGGAGGTAGAGCGAACAGTATTTATTGAGTACACAATGATTGGTTACCAGGTGGGCAAGGTCTAGAAATCTTCTCGGCCGCCTGTCATCCAAGACACACAGGGACCGAGAGATGTCACCTCGGCCCTCAAGAGAACACGTTGGTGCGTCGAGTCTCCAACCCGGAAAAAACGTGTGTCTGAGCAGCCTTGATTTCCTGCAGGGACTTCATCATGGTGGCCAGTTGTCTAACCTCGTCCCGGAGAGCCCTGGTCTCACGAAGGTTCTGACGAATGAGATCAACAAGTGTAGTGTCTACTTGAGGAGGAGCCTGTGGTGTACTCCTTAGGTCAGTCTGTTGTCTCTTAATCTCCTCAGACTGCCTCGCCATGTTAATGGCTTTTGTCAGGGTTAAATCGTTGTCTAACTGCATCCTCTCTGATAGCCCTGTGTCTCTGAGACCAACTACCAATCTGTCCCGTAACAGTTCATTGTGCAGCCCCCCGTACTCACAGTTTTCACCTAAAGCATACAGTGCTGTAATGAATGAGTCCACAGTTTCTGATGCTTGCTGCATCCTTTTGTTGAACCTGGCCCTCTCATAGATAACGTTATTTTTGGGAAGAATCTCACAACGCTGTCACCAGGAGATCCGGTGTGGGTCACCGATATGAAGTCACCAGGCACAGTGACAGCCGCACATCACACACCACGGGCCTACCTTGTCAGCGGGCCACATGGCACAATCAGACGAAACCGTCATCACCTAGTGCCTATGCCTGAACAGAGACACGAAGCCCGACACAGTCATACACCACAGGAGGACATTCCTGTTGTGCCTGGTTCTCCTCAACCAGTACTGTCTAGTATGGACTCACCTCGGGTCTCCCCTGACACGGTCAGAACAAGGTCAGGCAGAGAGGTAGTCAGACCTCATAGACTAGATCTGTGAGAGGAACATTGTTTGATGTTTTAATGTACACGTAAAGAATGTACACAGAATGCACCGGCGAGCTAGCCAGATGCATGGAGGATCGGGATGACTGGAAGCACCGATGGAGGGCCCGTCCGAGGACGACCTAGATAGATAGATAAAGAGTGCATTGTTTGATGTTCTAATGTACATGTAAAAAGTGCATTGTTTAACCAGTTTCATAAACACATTTATTCTGTAAGTGAATGTTATGTGAAGATGTTCATGTGGAACTGGGAAATGTTAATGTTATTCTAACAGGTCAAAAAGGGAGATGTGGTGTAAGCCAATAGCCTAAGGGAGTGGGCGGGATTTGAGTAGAGTTCAGAGTGCAATTGTGTATGCTCACGTCATGTTGTATTGTGATACACGGAGGTACATTAAAAGCTATAACTAAAGGTACCTACTGTCTGACTGGCTCATTGAGGTATAGGAACACATTACACGACAGAGCCATGGGAGTAGGCCGATTCTTGGCCGGGTTCCCGAACTTGAACGGGGGAGCGAAAGGTCCGGAGGAGGTAGGGTTACTCATCTTGAATCGGAACCAACAAGCTTTTAAAACAGTTGTGAGGTTTCTACAGATTGCTGAGCAGAATGAAATGACCGGCCCATCGCATGAGACCTGTGTTACACTAGCAGCAACAACAATATTACTTCCGGTCGGGGTTTTCAAAATAAAATAACAATTTAGCACAAGTCTTTAATCACAGAAACGATTGGAAAACGTTTATTTTATTTTTTATCCACTTTTTATCCTTGTTTTTCTATTTTTCTCCCATCCCAATTTCGTATTGCCAATTCTCCCCTCCCCTGTCTTGAACGTTGCTAGACTATGCCTCCCACTGGTCGGCTATAGTGAGGATAGAAGCCTTGCATCACGTGTCCCCTTCGGTACACGAGGAGGCAGCCTGTCGCATCTTTTCACCAGACAGCGCGGACTCTCAGTGGCGAGGAGTAACGCGTGGGTGGCTCACACTGCCCCTGATACTTCCTGTCTCTGCTGTGCAGGCGTCACCCAACCGACCTGTATGAGTCGCTGTCCACAACGTCCAATCCCCACCCATCAACTTCCACCCGCTACCTCTGTCAATTGAGATAGTATGACGACTGGCACAAGCCGCAGACAATGCTGACACCGGGATTCGAGACCGGAGTCTCTTGCATTGGTGACGAGCGCAATCTCCACTACGCCACCCAGCCGCCTTGGAAAACGGTTTATTTTTAGTTTGAAACAACAAACCACGTATTTAAACGAACATATACGACACTAATTACGTTTATGTATGATAATAACTTTTATGATATTTTTGGTAATGTTGGTTTTTCTCAGTACATTGATAAATGCTGATTGATTGATTGATTGAAAACTTTATTAACAGATTGCAGAATGGGTACAATACAGTACGGCTCAATATACACAATTGTTAAGGCGATGCAGACCAGAGAACTTCTACGCATGCACCTCCTCATCCATCACTCTCAACATAGGGGCCCCCCAGGGCTGTGTCCTGAGTCCCCTCCTCTACTCCCTGTACACACATGACTGTGTGGCATAGTGGAACAACAACACAATCATCGAATTTGCTGACGACACAGTAGTGGTGGGCCTGATCTCTGCAAACGACGAGAGGGCCTACCTGGAGGAGGTTAAGGTTCTAGCGGGTTGGTGTCAAGAGAACAGCCTCTCCCTGAACGTCAGCAAAACAAAGGAGATGATTGTGGACTTTAGGAGGTCGGGGGTCAGGGACTAGAGCCCCCTCAGCATCGACGGGACACCGGTTGAGAGAGTGAACAGTTTTAAGTACCTCGGAGTCCACATATCCGAGGACTTGACATGGACCACACACATTGACAGTGTTGTCAAGAAGGCACGACAACGCCTCTACTTCCTTAGGCGCTTAAGGAAGTTCAACGTGAGTCAGAAGATCCTCAAGAACTTCTACTCATGCACAATAGAGAGCATCCTGACTGGCAATATCACCTCCTGGTTTGGGAATAGCACTGCACAAGACCGCAGCAGACTACAGAGAGTGGCCCGCTCAGCCGAACGCACAATTGGAGGGGGGCTTCCCACTCTCCAAGGCATTTACAACAAGCGGTGCATGGGCAAGGCTAAGAGAATAATCAAAGACTCCAGCCACCCAAACAACTGCCTCTTTGAACTGCTGCGGTCAGGCAAGCGATACCGGAGTCTCATGGCAAGCACAGAGAGACTAAGAAGAAGCTTCTATCCTCAGGCCATCATAATGCTAAATGACAATAACACTATGTAACAACCATCATTTACATTTACATTTACATTTAGTCATTTAGCTGACGCTTTTATCCAAAGCGACTTACAAATTCTGTACGACAAGTCATCAGGAAGGGCACAACTCTATCAGCTGAGTAACAATGTTTATCAAAGTGTTGAGTGCTACAGTGTAGGTAGAGACTCAGAAGGAGCTTCTATCCCCAGGCCATCAGGATGCTCAATGAACAATGAACAATAAGCAAACCATCAACACACCCACAGCGCACATACACTCACTTAAATAAACAACACACTGTAGCACCCACTTTACCACTTTAGACACACTTTACACTTTATATTTATATTATTGGTAAGGAAATTGCACATCATTCTCATTCCTTATTGCACCTCCTTATTGCACCTCACCACTACAAGGTGGCACCACAAGCTAAGCTATACCTCACCATTTTTGTACCAGCTGTACATACTGTATAGATACACTGAACAATTTTGTTGTTTACACTTGTTTACGTACTTGACTTCTTGACTTTATATTTTATACTTATTATACTTATTATACTATCTTGTTATTATCTAGCACACTCTCAGGAGCAACACAGAAAGAAACATATTTTGTATTCTGTATGACAACTAATAAAGAAACTTGAGAAACGAAAGGTTACTCAACTTACTGCTTATCTCTTACAGAATGACCTCCTAGACCCCAATCAGTCTGGCTTCCGGACTGGCCACTCCACAGAAACGGCCCTCATTGCGGTCACAGAGGCACTTCACTTAGCAAAAGCGAAAGGCCTCTCCTCTGTCCTGATTCTCCTAGATCTATCTGCAGCCTTCGACACAGTCAACCATCAGATCCTCCTCGCGGCCCTCGCAGGAATGGGAGTGGCTGGATCTGCGCTGACATGGCTGACATCATACCTCAATGACCGCTCCTACCAAGTGTCATGGAGAGGGACTCTGTCGGCCACCCGCCCCCTCCGGACGGGTGTCCCCCAGGGCTCGGTCCTAGGACCCCTTCTCTTCTCCCTCTACACTAAATCACTGGGTAACATTATCACGTCTCATGGCTTCTCATATCATTGTTATGCCGATGATACTCAACTCTTCCTCTCCTTCCCTCCCTCAGATATCCACGTCTCTGAGTGGATCTCGGCCTGTCTGTCCGACATCTCCGCCTGGATGACGACCAACCACCTCAAACTGAACCTAAGCAAAACAGAATTGCTCCACCTGCCGGCCAAATCCTCCCCCCTGACCGACCTCTCCATCACAGTCGAGAATGCAGCTGTGACCGCGTCGCCGACCGCCAAGAACCTTGGTGTTGTCCTCGACGACCAGCTGAACTTCTCTGCTCACATCGCAGCGACAACCAGAACCTGCAGATTCCTCCTGAGCAACGTCAGAAGGATACGCCCCTTCCTGACAAAAGAAGCCACCCAACTCCTCGTCCAATCAACAGTCATCTCCCGCCTCGACTACTGCAACGCACTGCTAGCTGGCCTCCCGGCCACTGCCACCAAGCCTCTTCAACTCATTCAAAACGCAGCGGCCCGCCTGATCTCAAACCTACCGAAGTCGGCCCATGTCACCCCACTTCTTAGGGACCTGCACTGGCTCCCCATTGCTGCACGTATCCGCTTCAAGGCCCTCGACCTAGCATACCGTGCGGCAAAGGGAACCGCTCCCGCCTACCTCCGGTCAATGGTCTCTAACTACACACCCTCAAGACCCCTACGCTCTGCATCTTCTGGCCGCCTCAGATCTACTCCTATCCAAGCTCCCGGAGGGTCATCAAAGAGAAGCCGCCTATTCTCAGTCCTTGCCCCACAATGGTGGAATGAACTACCCATCCCAGTTAGGACAGCCGAATCCCGTCCAATCTTTCGCCGTCGACTAAAGACTCACTTCTTCAACCATTATCTGAAATGAAAAAAAAAAAAAAAAAAAAAATCTAACCCCGACTAACCTTAATGTCATGCACTTGTCCTAATAAACTAACCTACACTGTAACACGCAACACTTTGATGAACATTGTTACTCAGCTGATAGAGTTATACCCTTCTTGCTGTCTTGTCGCACAGAACTTGTAAGTCGCTTTGGATAAAAGCGTCAGCTAAATGACTAAATGTAAATGTAAATGTAAATATGAATACTGGCTGAGCGTCTCGCTCTTCGCCATTATGAGATAACTCCTATCTCCTAGCACCTAATGTGCTCACGAAACAAACAAATGCACTCACATGCACGTGACCAGGCCACGCCCCCGTGTCCCACTATATGACGCCGGACATGGTCACACTCCACCTTCCTCAGAAAGATTTCCATACATGGAAAAACCATCCAAGGGACCTCAGGGCGCTAAGAGCAAGACACTCAGCCAGTATTTATATAACTAGGTTATAGGATAACCTTTCGTTATATTATCATACTGGCAATCGCGTCTCGCTCTTCACCATTATGAGATATGGGGCAGAGCAGACGCATGGCCCGACAAGTGTACCCCCTGAGGGCCCATAAGCCCCAGCCAGGGAGGAGGGGAGTCCCGTCCACCCGCCCGTCCTAACGAAGGGGGGGAGGCAGTCAACTCCACCAAAGTGTGAAAAAAGGGGGAACCAGACACCCCTGAAAATGCACAGCACAGGCGGGACCACATGTGACACAGCACCCCGTGGCACACACCCACACACCCCTGCTAGCCCACCAATTGGTGGGACGCAGGAGAGGTCCCAGACCTCAGAACCGCCTGGGAGACAGAACCCCCAGTCACGTCCACGAGGTAAAACCTAACGAAGGGACCCGGGGAGGACCAGAAGGCCGCAGCACAGATGTCCTCCACCGAGGCCCCCCCTAACAGGGCAGCAGCCCGAGGGGGGACCTGTCCAGCCAACGTGCAGCAAAGGGCAACGCCCCCGCACAACCAATGTGACAGGTGATGCTTGGACAGCGCCTCACCCGCGCAAGGGCCACCGTAACAAACAAACAGTTGAATGGAAGCCCTGAGAGCCCGAGTCCTGAGGTAAATCCCCAGTGCACGGACAGGACATGACAGGTGAAGGCCCTCCTCCAACTCACTAGTGTGAGGAGGCGGACGAACGCCTGAACCACAATATCCCTGGAGCGAAAAGAGCTCCGGATATTCTTTGGCACGAAGACTGGATTAGGCCTCAGAGTCGCACCGCTATCGGCCGAATAGACAAGCACTCAGGCCGCACCGAGAGAGCACACAGCTCACCCGCGCGCTTAGCGGAGGTGATGGCCAAAAGGAACGCGGTCTTAAGACAGCTGATCCAATGGCGCCTGCTCAAGAGGCTCAAACGGGGCCTCCGACAACCGGCCCAGGACCAGTTGGAGGTCCCACTCGGAGACAGAGAACGTTCCACAGGCTTGAGACGCCGAGCGCCAAGCAGGAATGTTTCACGAGAGGGTGGCTGAACAATGTTCCGCCCCCACACTCGACCATACGCCACTCCCCAGCGTAAGCCGCGGTAGAGGACGGAGCGCGCTCGTACCAGATAGCGTTAACCACAGAATAGTCTAGACGCATCCCAACCAGATTCACACCGTCAGCAGCCAAGCCTAGAGGCTTCCCCAGAACAGGAGGCAGAACAGAGTTCCACGTGCCTGAGAGAGGGCCCGCGGTGACCACGGAACAGGCCATGGCGGGGCCACCAAGAGCTGAATCAGGGCCGGGGGCCACACAGCTGAGCCCCGGCCCGGCGCGACCAGGATCAAGTCCCGCGCTCCCGACGTACCCGCCCCAACAACTGAGCTATCAGGTGTAAGGGGGGGAATGAGTACAGAATCCCGGGCGGCCACGGAATCGGTCCCAGACCTGTCTGACTATGTCTGGACGTAGTCCCCACTCGTCAGGGTGAGGACCGCCCCGCGACATCACATCTGCACCCACATTCTCCCTGCCGGGGATGTGGAAAGCCCTCAGGCTGCGCAGATGGGGAACGCCCATAGCCAGAGCCCGACCACCGCCCGGTGCAGACGGGGGGAGCGCACTCCTCCCTGTCTGCCAATATACGACGCTGACGTCGTGTTGTCCGTCCTGACCAAAACATGCTTGCCCACCACAAGGTGGCCGAGCCGTTTGAGGACCAGAAGGACTGCCTTCAATTCCAACACATTGAATGTAGCGCAGACCGGGCAGCATGGTCTTGCCAGCTGCCCCCTACTGCGTTGGCCTGACATGTCCCCCCCCCATCCCATGAGGGAGGCGTCGGTGAAGACCGTGACGTGTGACAGCCTGCTGCCCACGGGGACCCCGCTGGTGAGGGCACCAGGCCCTCCCCAGAGGACGAGGTCCCCCAGTACTGATATGGGAACCTTCAGCCGCTTCCACATGTCTCTCACCGGGTCCATTTCCATACTGGAAAAAACCACCTCTGTATCCTCCTCATGAAGAGGAGGCCAAGAGGGACCACAGCAGCAGGCGCATCACGGACAGCGCCGTAACCGTCCTAGGACGGAACCTCCCGAGCGCGCCGAGAACCACCCACTCGCCGCCGCTCTGAGAGGGATGCCCATATAGACCTTGAGCTTAGAAAAAGCCAAGTATTCCACCCGTTGACTGGGAAAAGGAGTACTCTACTTCCAGTCTACAGCAAAACCCAGGCTGGTGAGGAAACGCCACCTGCCTGGTATGAGACCTGGCGATCTACCCTGACCGGCCAAGGACCAGAACGTCGTCCAGGGTAGAACTAAATTCATAACCCCCGACGACGCAGAGGTCCCAGCGCGGTCTCCATGCACTTGGTGAAGATGCGGGGAGCCAGAGAGTAGCCGAACGGCAGCCTCTGGTACCCGTACACTAAGCCCTGCAAAGGAAGCGTAGGTAAGCCCTAGGATGGAAGATCGGGATGCGAATACGCATCCTACAGGTCTATGGAGGTGAACCAGTCCCCCACCTGACAGTGCCTAACAGGCGGGAGACGGTCAACATTCTGAACCTTCCATGGGACAGGTCCAGTATGGGTCTGACACCCCCCCCCCCCCCCCCCCGATTTCTCGGGCACCAGAGAATACCGGGAGGAAACGCCCGGCTCCTTTGGGACCACGACGATGGCTTGCTTCGCCAACAGAGATTGGATCTCGTCGGCCAGAGCTGTCACCGCTGCTGACCCTGACAACAGGGTCTGTACCAAATCTGAAAACGGAGGGTGGGGTTGTGGAAACTGCAACACAAGTCCCCGCCTCAGCGTTCTCTCCATCCACCTCGACATATGGCACTGTTGTAGCCATATGTGATGATAATCCCAAAGCGCACCCACCGCCACTTGGCGCTGGTCCACCAGGAACCGTAGATAAGAGGCCCGGTCCCACCCGCTGTGCGTTGCCAACCCTGGACTCGCCAACCGTGCGAGCAGGGCGTCTCGCGGAGCCGGGATATCGCACCCTGACACTACCAACGAGGCAATCGCACCCAAGGGGGGACCCCGACAGAAAGGGCCGGTCTGATACGGGGGAAGCTGACATCACACTGGGTGACATAAGCTCCCCCACTGAACATCTCCCCGGCATGTACTGCTGAGGCCTGCTCTGCAGCTGGACATGCAAGGCGTGTGGTCCCCACACTGCCCGATAGGGTGGGTTCCTACACACCGTAGCCCTGCAGTGATATTACTACCACCCAAACCACGCATGCCTGACTGACCACCGCCGGTCTTCCGGCCGTGGGAGGCACTAACGTGATACCCGGCCTGGCGAGGGCAGGGCTGGGGGAACTCATGCTGCGACCTCCTGGGCCTCGAGTTCCCCCGCTGACAACCTTCGTCATTGAGACACAACACCAGGCTCACCAAACAGACGCAGAACATGTGGCGTGGGAGCCGCTTGACAGCACAGTATTCTCATAGGCAGACCCAGGCCTAGCCAGCAACTAGGTGTCAGCCCCTGTCCCCATGATAAGCGAAACGTGGGCCGCTTGCCAAAGGGAACAAATCAGAGCCCGTATCCCGCTGGTGTTGGGGGGGGGGGGAGTGACCGGAGAGCGTGCTAGACACAGCTAGACGGCGACGGTTTTTTAGGGCATGCTCATCTAATGTAGCCGATCCCTCGGTCGCCAAGGCTATCGGCCTTGTGATCACCTGTTGTCTTTGTGCCCAGGGTACCTCAGGCGGGGGAAACATGGCCGCTGGTCGGGGGCCTCGCCACAGCCGCTGGCGAGGCCGCGCCCTCACCTCTGACTGTGCGGTGTGAGGCGGTGTGGGGCTTAGGTCAAATACCGCCCGCACTCCTGCGGAAAGACCAAAAGTCCCTCTGCGGAGAGGGGAGCTCTGAGGAGGGAAAAACTTCTCTCGTAACATTATCACGTCTCATGGCTTCTCGTATCATTGTTATGCCGACGATACTGAACTCTTCCTCTCCTTCCCTCCCTCAGATATCCACGTCTCTGAGCGGATCTCATCTGTCTGACATCTCCGCCTGGATGACGACCAACCACCTCAAACTGAACCTAAGCAAAACAGAATTGCTCCACCTGCCGGCCAAATCCTCCCCCCTGACCGACCTTTCCATCACAGTCGAGAATGCAGCTGTGACCGCGTCCCCGACTGCCAAGAACCTTGGTGTTGTCCTCAACGACCAGTTGAACTTCTCTGCTCACATCGCAGCGACAACCAGAACCTGCAGATTCCTCCTGAGCAACGTCAGAAGGATCCGCCCCTTCCTGACAAAAGAAGCCACCCAACTCCTCATCCAATCAACAGTCATCTCCCACCTCAACTACTGCAACGCACTGCTCGCTGGCCCCCCGGCCACTGCCACCAAGCCTCTTCAACTCATTCAGAACGCAGCGGCCCGCCTGATCTCAAACGTACCAAAGTCGGCCCATGTCACCCCACTTCTTAGGGACCTGCACTGGCTCCCCATTGCTGCACGAATTCGCTTCAAGGCCCTCGACCTAGCATACCGTGCAGCAAAGGGAACCGCTCCCGCCTACCTCCGGTCAATGGTCTCCAACTACACACCCTCAAGACCCCTACGCTCTGCATCTTCTGGCCGCCTCAGACCTACTCCTATCCGAGCTCCGGGAGGGTCATCAAGGAGAAGCCGCCTATTCTCAGTCCTTGCCCCACAATGGTGGAATGAACTACCCACCCCAGTTAGAACAGCTGAAACCCGTCCAATCTTTCGCCGTCGACTAAAGACGCACTTCTTCAACCATCATCTGAAAAAAAAAATAAAAAAAAAAGATATCTAACCCTAACTATTAACTAACCTTACTGTCATGCACTTGTCCTAATAAACTAACCTACACTGTAGCACTCAACACTTTGATGAACATTGTTACTCAGCTGATAGAGTTGTGCCCTTCCTGATGACTTGTCGTACAGAACTTGTAAGTTGCTTTGGATAAAAGCGTCAGCTAAATGACTAAATGTAAATGTAAATGATGGTTGTTACATAGTGTTATTGTCATTTAGCATTCTGATGGCCTGAGGATAGAAGCTTCTTCTTAGTCTCTCTGTGCTTGCCATGAGACTCCGGTATCGCTTGCCTGACCGCAGCAGTTCAAAGAGGCAGTTGTTTGGGTGGCTGGAGTCTTTGATTATTCTCTTAGCCTTACCCATGCACCGCTTGTTGTAAATGTCTTGGAGAGTGGGAAGCCCCCCTCCAATTGTGCGTTCGGCTGAACGGGCCACTCTCTGTAGTTTGCTACGGTCTTGTGCGGTGCTTTTCCCAAACCAGGAGGTGATATTGCCAGTCAGGATGCTCTCTATTGTGCATGAGTAGAAGTTCTTAAGGATCCTTAGGCGCCTGAGGAAGTAGAGGCGTTGCTGTGCCTTCTTCACAACACTGTCAATGTGTGTGGTCCATGTCAAGTCCTCGGATATGTGGACTCCGAGGTACTTGAAACTGTTCACTCTCTCAACCGGTGCCCCGTCGATGCTGAGGGGGCTGTAGTCCCTGACCCCCGACCTCCTGAAGTCCACAATCATCTCTTTTGTTTTGCTGACGTTCAGGGAGAGGCAGTTCTCCTGACACCACTGCGACAGATTCTTTACCTCTTCCAGGTAGGCCCTCTCGTCGTTGGCAGAGATCAGGCCCACCACTACTGTGTCGTCAGTTTCAAATCAAATTTGATGATTGTGTTGTTGTTCCACTGTGCCACACAGTCGTGGGTGTACAGCGAGTAGAGGAGGGAACTCAGAACACAGTCCTGGGGGGTCCCTATGTTGAGCGTGATGGATGAGGAGGTGCAGTTGCCTGCTCTCACCACCTGGGGTCTACCCATCAGGAAGTCCAAGACCCACTGGCAGAGGTCATAGTTCAAGCCCAGGTCCCTGAGCTTGGCTATGAGTTTGGAGGGGACTATGGTATTGAATGCTGAGCTGTAGTCAATGAACAGCATTCTCACATAGTTTCCCTGCCTCTTGTCCAGGTGTGATGCTGCTGTGTGCAGCACATGGGCTATGGCGTCCTCCGTGGACCTGTTGGGGCGATATGCAAATTACAGGGGGTCCAGGTTGATGGGGAGGGAGGAACAGATGTAGCCCTTCACTAGCTTCTCAAAGCACTTCATGGCTATGGAGGTGAGAGCTACAGGGCGGTAGTCATTGAGGCAAGCGGGCGTAGATTTTTTGGGTACATGGATAATGGTGGACTTCTTCAGACAGGTGGGGATAATAGAATAAAAAGATCAACCCGTGCAGGGAAAGTTGCACTTGAGTGATTGACAGCTCGCATTACTGCAGTTATGTGAGCACTGCAGGCTGATCAGAGAGCTCAGAGAGCTTGGCCATTTTTGAAGAAAAAACAAATTCACTGGCATTTTTTTTACAGAGGAAAAAAACGTTTATTTTTTTTTCTTTCTTTATTGCAGGAAAAGTAGTACATGAATTTACAATCGTCAATATTATACATTCTCCATCTTTTCTTCTTTTCTTCCCCTTTCATTTCCCCTTCCCCTCCCTCATACCCACCCCATCCCCCCCACACCGAGGTTTTTGAAGACACATCTGCAAAACATCCAAACATACAGCATAGATGCTACTGGGAAAAAAAAGAAAAAAAAAAAACAATAATAGTATCATCAGACCTATCTGTATCATGCACAAATATTTAGATACAAAGAAGTAAAGAAAGAACTAAAAACACAGAAAGAAAACTTCTCCAGCACGGCTGTGGCTGTGGAAGAACGTCATCAATGAGGTTATTTCACTCCTTTCCCCACCCCTGCCCATAATATTGTGGTAATTCTTGAGTAGTCTGACCTTCCGCAGCTGCGTCTCCCGTTCCCCTCTCCCTCCCCCAGTTACCCACCCAGCCCCCAGGGGTCTCATTCACACCCATACATACCAGGACAGGGAGGGGGGGGGGGGGGGGATTAGAAAATAGGAATAAAATAACGATAAAAAATAAGGAAGAGTTAAAGGTGTAAAGCTCTATCCTTTCTAAGTCTCTTCATTGATAGTCAGGGTATCGATGTGTTGCAGAAATGGTTGCCAGGTCACTTGGAATGTCTCAAGGGAGCCCTTTAGGGAGAATCTGATTCGCTCAAGCTTAACGCAATGTAGTATCTCATGTATCCATCTGTTGTGAGTGGGTGGGGAAGGGTGTATCCACTTAAAGAGAATAAGTCTCCTAGCGAGGAGGGTAGTAAACGCCACAACTCATTTTGCAGCCCTAGATATTATCGTAGGGGTATTCGGGATTCCGAAAAAGGCAGTGAGTGGATCTGGGTCTAACGCCACTCCCAGGACCCTACTCAGTGTATCGAATATTGTAGTCTAAAACTCTGTGAGTTTGGGGCACGTCCAAAACATGTGCATATAATCGGCTGGAGATTGTTTACATCTATTACACGCATCCGTTCTATCCGGGTATATCTTTGCTAACCTCGCATTGGTGTAGTGAACTCTATGCAGTATCCTACACTGCAGCAAACTATGTCTTGCACATATAGAGGAAGTGTGTACCAGATCTAGTATATGATCCCATTGTTCATCTGTAATGATAATTCCCAGATCCTCGTCCCATTTGGCTTTCAGGGAGTCTAAGCAAGTTCAAGTCAAGTCAAGTCAAGAGTTTTATTTGTCACGGCATATGGATGGATATACAATGAAATGCGGGTGGTCTTGCCCGCAACGATGTGCAATTGGCAGGGGCGTAACTCCCACGGGGGTCTTTGGAATGTGTCCCCCGCATTTTTTCAGAATGCAGTTATGTCCCCCCCCCTTCTGACTACCTGTCCTATTATTATGCAAAGAGGAGTAGATGGGGGTCGCATTCTTGCCCTTATCTAGAGCTAAACCAGCAGCAGTGACGACACCAGCAGTGTGTGTGTGTGTGTGTGTGCAGTGAGTGGTGCGTTCCTGAAATCAACTGGGATTGCACTCACTATTTGCATATCAATAGCGCCGGTCGTCAGGTGTGTTAAATACGACCGGCGCTATTGATATGCAAATAGCGAGTACTTATCTGGGCTTGCACTTAGTGCACCCCGTCCCATGAAGAACGCATGCCTACAGTGTGTGTGTGACATAGAAGAAGAAAATTATACTTAAAAGAATAATGTTTACCGATTACTCATCAGATATTCTAGACTCCAAACGTTTCATGATCGCAAATTGTTTTAATTGTTCTTCATTCTGTTCCCCCCGTTTTGTTGATAGATTATATGAAGACCAGAAGTCAAATGTATTCTGATGCCGGCAATGTTCATTCCACTAAAAGATAAAATAGGTTTTCTTGGTGTGAGAAACTCTTTTAACTGGATTGGAGATAAACATGACATTTCATTTTCTGCAGATGAAGTGGCAATTAGAAATGCTTGAAAGTGCTCTTTAGTTCACAGATGAGTTGGACCCTGTTTTTTTGGCACGTTCCTCTGGTTATTGCAGTGATCTCATGTTGAAAGAAGAATTTCAGCATGAGTTCATTTACTGCAGTGTTGTGTTTTGGGGGAATCTGTATGTATGAGCTCAGTGTGTCGTTTACATGGAAAAATGTCGCCACCGCCTGGCGCCACCGCCAATCCAATACAAAAATGTGTGCAATAAAATTGTGCAATAACAGGTAGCAGGTAACAATAAATTTGTGCAATAACGGGTAACAGTTAACAGTTAACAGTAGTAGTAATAGTAGTGCAATACACTGTTACTGTTGCTAATACTAATTTAAAGTGGCCTTTCCTTTTGGCAATAAGTGGGGTGCGTGCGGCCTGAGTGTGTGCCCGCTCATGCTAAAGTCTTACAGTGGTACTCAATGTTCATTGTTCAGGACTCTGATGGCCTGGGGGAAGAAGCTGAGCCTAAGCCTCTCTGTCCTAGTAGCTGGGGTTCGCAGGCGTCTGCCTGACCTCAGCAGCTGGAACAGGCTGTTATTGGGGTGGTGAGGGTCTTTCATTATCCTGCAGGCTCTGGATTTGCACCTCTTGTTGTATAGAACCTGCAGGGGAGGTAGTGCAATACCCGTGGTACGCTCGGCTGAGCGCACCACTCTCTGTAGGGCCTTCTTGTCTTGTGCCGTGCTGTTTCCATACCAGGCAGTGATGTTTCCAGTCAAGATGCTCTCTACAGCTCCTGAGTAGAAGGACTGGAGTATCTTCCCCGATACTCTGAACTTCCTTAACTGTCTCAGGTGGTAGAGGCGCTGTTTCGCCTTCTTTACTACTGTGTCTATGTGTGTTGACCATGTCAGATCCTCTGAGATGTGGACCCCCAGGTACTTAAAGCTGCTCACCCTGTCCACGGTAGCCCTGTTGGGTTCATCCAAAATATTTTATCATATAAAATTGAGACGAGCCCTTTCCGCCCGGTACCGAGCGATAGGAGAGGGTCAGTCCTAGAGTCTGGAGGACGGCCAGGGAATTGTGGGAATTGGTTCTGAACAAAATGTCTGATCTGAAAAAAACGGAAAAGGTGGGAATTTGGGAGACCAAATTCTTTCGACAATTCTGCAAACGACGAGAACACACCTCCGGAGTAGAGGTCATTAATGGTTAGCAAACCTTTGTTTGCCCAGCTTCTGAATACGGGATCAGAACAGGATGGTAAGAATAGGTGATTACGAGAGATTGGAGCTAGCCCTGACGGAGCGTGTAGGCCAAATTGTTTCCTAAACTGACTCCAGATTTTCAAAGTTTCCGTCACAATTTGGTTCTGAGCCACCTGTTTAATAGGGATCGAAATGGGTAATTGGGATGTTGCCACAGACCAGAGTGAGTACTTTGAAGAGGAGACTTCCATCCGAGCCCATTGGGGTTGGTCTTCTTCCTCCCTCCTGGTCCTCCAGTAAAGGAGTTTGTTTATATTACCTGCCCAGTAGTAATAGCGAAGATTAGGCAAAGCCAAACCCCCTTCCGATTTGGGAAGTTGCATAATCGTCCTCTTAATACGTGCTCTTTTGTTACCCCACAGGAATGAACCTATAAGTTGATCAATCGAAGTGAAAAAGCCTTTATTAATAAATATCGGTATATGCTGAAAAGCGTATAGAAATCGGGGTAGGACCACCATCTTTATCAGGTTAACCCTTCCCAGAAGCGAGAGGGGGAGAGAGGACCATCTCGTCAGATCTAGCTTAAAGCGCTCCAGCAGAGGACGGAAGTTCTTTGCGAAGAGCTCCGTCGGTGATTTGGCCATAAAAATCCCTAGATATGTGAATCCTTCCGTGGCCCTTTTAAAGGGGAAAAGCGATTGAGGAAGCCGTTCCGCAGACGCATTAACCGGTAAATAGTCACTTTTCTGGAGATTGAGTTTGTATCCAGAGAGCTGCCTATGTTGTTCTAGAACAGGGGTGCCCAACCAAGATCTACTTTTTTATTTACCACCTAGCCCGAGAGCTACCAGCCAAAATTGTATATTGTAAGCAGTCATTTGAGGCTTTATAAAAGCAGCATAATGAACACAAATCTGTCAGTGCCGAGTCTGACCTCATCTTAAATAACAAACAGCATTGCTTGTTGTAGTTAACAAGGAGAGGAAGAGTTGATTTAGCAAAAAAAAAAAAAAAAAAAAAAAAAATTATAATCAAATTTTATTAATCAAGATCTACTTGAAATCAGCCCGCGATCTACCTGTCGATCGCGATCGACTGGTTGGGCACCACTGTTCTAGAATATCAAGGATAACAGGGATGGACGATGACGGATTGGAGACATAAAGTAGGAGATCGTCGGCATACAATGAGAGTTTATGAACCAGGCCGAACCTCTCAATCCCCTCAAATCTAACCTCACTGCGAAGCCAAATGGCTAAGGGTTCTGCTGCGAGCGCGTAGAGCAAGGGAGAAAGCGGGCATCCTTGACGAGTACCGCGATAGAGCGCAAACTGGCCCGACTTGGTACCATTCACATTGACCGAGGCCACCGGGGACGAGTATAGGAGTCTTATCCATGAAATAAAACCCGGTCCCAAACCAAATTTCTCAAGTGTATGGAACAGGTACCTCCATTCCACTCTGTCAAATGCTTTCTCAGCATCTAGGGAGAGTACCATTTCTGGCGCGGCCAGTCGTGGTTGTGAAAAGGATATTTAGCAGCCTTCTGGTGTTAAAGAAGGATTGCCTGTCCATGATGAAACCCGTCTGATCCGGGTCCATCAGGAACGGGACCACCTTCTGAAGACGGCATGAAAGGACCTTAGCCAATATTTTACAATCCACATTAAGGAGGGAGATTGGTCTGTAACTGCTACAAAGGAGAGGGTCTTTACCTTTTCTGAGCAGCAGGGATAATGACGCCTCTGATAGCGTGGGTGGCATTTGGCCCTTTAGAAGGGAGTCGTTATATACTCTCAGTAGGAAAGGAGCAACCAACACGGAGTAAGTTTTATAAAATTCTGTAGTATAGCCATCTGGCCCGGGTGATTTACCACTTTGTAAAGATTTGATTGCCTCAGTCACTTCAGAGATGGTTATAGGCGTGCCTAACTCTTCAGCCTCCGCTCTATTCGCTTGAGGGTACTTGATAGACTTGAGGGGGTTTGGGCTATCCCAGTCCTGCTGTGAAGATTCCGACGTGTAAAGTTTGGAATAATAGTCAGAGAAAATTTCAGAAATTTCCGTAGGGTCTGTTGTAGTGACACCTAATTGGGATTTTATCCTGGGAATCAGTCTAGAGGCACTCACCACTCGTGCTTGGTACGCAAGTAATTTTCCGGCCTTATCTCCCTGTTCGAAAAAACTTTGCTTGGTGTGCAAGAGTAGTCTCTCGATCTTACTAGTTGAGAGCAAATCATATTGTGATTGGAGCTGGAGTCGTTTCTTGTATAGAGCAGGAGTTGGTTTAGATGAATACTGGATGTCCAATCGTTTAATCTCATCTGATATATCCGTTAATTTGGATTGTTCCTGCTTCCCAAAATGAGAGGTAAAGGAGATGGCCTGTCCACGGAGATATGTCTTAAAGGCCTCCCAGAGCATGTCACTGCCAACTTCAGGTGTGTCGTTTATCTCAAAGAAGACTTTTATTTGTGCATGGATAAAATCCTTAAATTCAGGTTCAGATAATAAGTGGGAATTGAATCTCCAAAATTTAGAGGGTGTTCTACCCTGGGGGAAGTTCATTTCAACGGATGTCGGGGCATGATCGGAAATGACTATAATAATAATAATAATGACTTGGATTTATATAGCGCTCTTCATGAGACCCAGAGCGCTTCACAGAGTCCATTATTCGTTCATACACAGTCATACCGGTGGTGGTAAGCTACAATTGCAGCCAAAGCTGCCCTGAGGCAGACTCACGGAAGCGTGGCGAATAATCAACGCCTACGGCCCCTCCGACCACCACCAACATTCATTCACATGCATACACATTCATACGAGGCAAGTATGTTAAGTGTCTTGCCCAAGGACACAACGGCAGTGGGATGGACATGGGCTTGAGCGGGATTCGAACCACCAACCCTTCGATCATTGGACGACCCGCTCTACCCCTGAGCCACGCCGCCCCGCTATACTATGGTACTTAGTAGAGACTACATTATGTAGTAGTTTTTCATCTAGCAAAAAGAAGTCTATCCTCGAATACGTGTGGTGGACATGGGAGAAGAAGGAGAAAAGTTTATCGGTAGAAAACTTTGCTCTCCAAGGGTCTATAAGGCCAAGTTGTTCCATATGAAATTTCAGGATGTTCGCTGCTTTGGAGATGGTAGTTTGTCTATCCGAGGACCTATCCAATTCTATGCTTTGGACCTGGTTAAAGTCTCCTCCGATAATTATGTGATGATCATTAAGGTTAGGTATCGAGGAAAATAAGTTAGACACAAATTTATCATTGTCCCAATTTGGCGCATATATTGAGGCCAAAACCACTGGAATGTTTTGCAGCCTGCCCGACACTATAACATATCGTCCGTCAAGATCAGTTAGAATGGTGGCAGGCTCGAAGGGTACATCCCTATGTATAATGATTGCAGCTCCCCTGGCTTTTGCTGAGAATTTAGAATGAAAAACGTGTCCCATCCATGCTCTCTTAATGCGGGGGATATCTGAGGTGCAGATGTGTGTCTCCTGTAAAAAACAACGGTCACCCTTGAGGTGTCGTAGATGGTTAAGTACCTTAGCATACAACGACGGCCTGGTGGCAGGCAACATGAATGACCACAAGGTGGCGCGATACAACGTAAGGAGGACAGTGACAGAGGCCAAACGGCGCTACAGGGATAAAATTGAACTCCAGTTTGAACAGGCTGACTCCAGAGCTATGTGGCAGGGGCTCAAAACGATGACAGACTACAAAGGCACCTCCCTCAAACTGAACAGTGACATCTCCTTAGCAAATGACCTCAATACCTTCTATGCGAGGTTTGATGCTGGTAATAACAACACCAGCCCACAAGCCACGGCAATGGGGGGGGGGGGTCTGCTGCTGATGGAGACTCAGTGTTCAGGGTAACAGAGCATGAGGTGAGGCGGACCTTTAAAAAAGTGAATATCAGGAAGGCAGCAGGACCGGACGGCATCCCCGGCCGCGTCCTAAAAGTCTGTGCCGACCAACTGGCCCCGGTATTCACTGACATATTTAACCTGTCCTTAGAACAGGCTGTCATCCCCACCTGCCTGAAGAAGTCCACTATTATCCCTGTACCCAAAAAATCCAAGCCTGCTTGCCTCAACGACTACCGCCCTGTAGCTCTCACCTCCATAGCCATGAAGTGCTTTGAGAAGCTAGTAAAGGGCTACATCTGCTCCTCCCTCCCCATCAACATGGACCCCCTGCAATTTGCATACCGCCCCAACAGGTCCACGGAGGACGCCATAGCCCATGTACTGCACACAGCAGCATCACACCTGGACAAGAGGAAGGGGAACTATGTGAGAATGCTATTCATCGACTACAGCTCGGCATTCAATACCATAGTCCCCTCCATACTCATAGCCAAGCTCAGGGACCTGGGCTTGAACTATGACCTCTGCCAGTGGGTCTTGGACTTCCTGACGGGCAGACCCCAGGTGGTGAGAGCAGGCAACTGCACCTCCTCATCCATTACCCTCAACATAGGGGCCCCCCAGGGCTGTGTTCTGAGTCCCCTCCTCTACTCCCTGTACACACACGACTGTGTGGCTCAGCGGAGTAGCAACACAATCATCAAATTTGCTGACGACACAGTGGTGGTGGGCCTGATCTCTGCCAACGACGAGAGGGCCTACCTGGAAGAGGTCAAGGTCCTGGCGGGATGGTGCCAGGAAAACAGCCTCTCCCTGAACGTCAGCAAAACAAAGGAGATGATTGTGGACTTCAGGAGGTCGGGGGTCAAGGACTACAGCCCCCTCAGCATCGACAGGGCACCGGTTGAGAGAGTCAACTGCTTTAAGTACCTCGGAGCCTACATATCCGAGGACTTGACATGGACCACACACATTGACAGTGTTGTGAAGAAGGCACGACAACGCCTCTACTTCCTCAGGCGCCTAAGGAAGTTCCAAGTCAGTCAGAAGATCCTTAAGAACTTCTACTCATGTACAATAGAGAGCATCCTGACTGGCAACATCACCTCCTGGTTTGGGAATAGCACTGCACAAGACCGAAGCAGACTACAAAGAGTGACACGTTCAGCCGAACGCACAATTGGAGGGGGGCTCCCCACCCTCCAGAACATTTACAACAAGCGGTGCAGGGGCAAGGCTAAGAGAATCATTAAAGACTCCAGTCACCCGAACAACTGCCTCTTTGAACTGCTGCGGTCAGGCAAGCGATACCGGAGTCTTAAGGCGAGCACAGAAAGACTCAGAAGAAGCTTCTATCCCCAGGCCATCAGGCTGCTCAACGAACAATGAACACTACACAACAACAACCATCAAACGCACATAGCACACACATCCACACGCACACACTCACTTTAAACAAACACACTGTAGCACCCACTCCACACACTTTATAGCACACACTCACTTTAAACAAACACACTGTAGCACCCACTCCCCACACTTTATATTTATTGATGAAGGATTGCACTACAACTCGTACACCTTACTGTAAATTGTACCTAAATTGTACCTCATCCCATTTCTGCTTTGCACTATATAGTATTGTACATTAGTACACTGCATAGTATTGTATATTATATGGTAACTCAGTTACGTCTATTCTGCATCGAACATTGTACATATGTCTATACTGAACACTGTGACCTCATTTTCTACTTCTAATTTACATGCTATACTATGTTATCTGATACTATCTTGTCTAGCACAGTCTCTGGAGCGTAACAGTAAGAAGCATTTTGTATGAAAGTATTCTGTACTTCTGTATGACAACTATTAAAGAAACTTGAAACTTGAAACTTATTAGCCTTGATAGAGCTATTCATCCCTTTGACATTCCATGAGACGAAACGGATGTTCCTGCCCGTCACTGCCATGTTCTGTTAAGTATATACATACCTGAGTTGAGAAGATAAAACATTAGAAGAGAGGAGAAAGGTAGAGGGGGATAGAGAAAAGGGGGGGGGGGAGAGTTGACACACACACATACACCCACACAACCATACACAACCATACTCACCCGGGGGTACATCCCTTGGTCCCTAAGGGAACAGCAACAGCCTCTGTATCTCTGAGGATACTTTCCTTCCGGTGGAGACTTCATCCTCACTCCCCTTTTCCCCCCTCTCTCCCGCCAATTTCGAAAAGCCTCCAATATGGTTACGTATAAACCTTTAAATTGTGTTAAAAGATCATTCGAACTGCCAGAGAAATAAGAAATAAAAGCCAAAACAACAAAAGGGACGCTTAAATTCAAAAATTAAAGATTGGGATAAAAATGAAAGATATTTGCAACACAACTCGGGGCTTATCCATCAGAGGTTAGACATAAAAGCTCTACCAATGACTCCCAATAAGGAGTATGACCCATAGAAAGTTAAGAGTGGACAAGTAAACCGAGGCGTTACAGTGTGTGTAGGTCAGCCTATAATTCAGTGGACCTGGGCAAAGCCCGCCTCAAACCTACAGCAGCTCGGGGAGAGTGTCTTTAGCCCCTGCTACCAAGCCCACTAGGGATATAAAGATTGCAAAACCAAAACATAGTTGAAAAAGAGGTGCCACTCTCCTCTTTTCTCTTCCCCCCTTTCTCCTTCTGCCTATTTAAAAAACAAAAAATTATATACATACATTTAAAGAGTAAAATATTAATAAACATGAGGTATATGCAGCTACAGGGGTTACACAATTCAGGGACCTCACAATGTACCTAAAATATGTATAGGGAGGTAATATGGTTAGTCACATTCGGCAGTGTCAGAGACCTATACCTTAAGACAGTAAAAAGAAGTGTGTGCAAATTGAATTGGTTCAGTCAGTACCTTGGGTGCTTCTTGAAACATGCATACACAACCCCCACTACCCAATAGATACTATCCGGTTTATGTGTATTGAGACACTCAAATATTAAGAGGAGCATGTGCACCCTGAATATGCTCACCCTGCATAGAGAGTCATATATATATAAATAAATCCATACAAAAGAAAAGACAAATTAAGTTAAGAAAAAAAGGAAAAGATTATATACATATATAAAAATAGAAATAAAAAAGAAGGGGGGGGGGGGCAAAAACAAAAAATACAAAATAGGGAGCAGAAGAAAACGGCATGCAATCATTCACAAGGTCATGGCTATAGAAACCTGGTTGGCATAGGGTTCCTTTTGAAGGAGTCCCTACGATTGAAATAACAATATTCCCCTTCTGAGGCATAGGCGGACAATCTACAGTGACTGAGCACTATAATAATATAGCCAAGGTCCACAAGTTCAGCCGAACACTCGGTACATCGTAATCATGTCTAATGCTGTTGGCGTTGGTTTCAGCTGTCCCAAGTGTCCGTTGGGCCTAGGCAAATGGCCTAGTAAATTCAGGCCCAGTCTCTGCGCATTGAGTACTCCTAACACGTACATATAGAACCTTCAATGTCCTATCAAACCGATCCCTTCTGTTTATTTAGCAGCCCCTAAACAGAGGGAACGTCTACAGTTTGAATGAGAGAGAGACATATGTAAGAAAAGGGCTATCAAAGAATAATGAAAAAAAGCAAAAAGGCGTTAGAAATACGGGCAAAATATAATCCGCGTCGGCTGTTTGGGAAGCATAGAGTTCAGTTTCAGAAGCCAGTCCGCTTAATCTCAATAGCATCCCCCCATGAGGCCTAATTATCAGGTCTAACGCAGTCAACCAATGTAGCCCAACCAATGTCTATAAATTCAGTCTCGCATTCTACATTCATTGTTCATTGTTCATTGCTCCCGGCGTCAGATTAGCTTACCACTGGGTATACGTTGGGTAGCCGTCCACGCTAGGCTAACTTGGCCTTGAGGTACGCTTCGGCATCCCCAACAGACGTGAAGCGTATTCTGTCCCCGCTCTCTTCCGTAATCATCAGTTTAGCAGGGTAGTGGAGACTAGGCCTCAGCCCCCGCTTGTAAAGTAGTGCCATCACATCGCGGTACGGTGCTCGCTGTTCCAACACAGCCGGGGTATAATCCTCGTAGAAAGCAATTTGTTGACCATCGTCTAGCATCTCCGCTCTTCTCTTTCTGGCCTCCCGTATCACCCGTTCTTTAGTTTGATAGTTATGAAACCTGATGATAACGGGCCTAGGCTTTTCACCCTGCTTCGGTTTAGCTGCCAGAGACCTGTGTGCACGGTCCAATTCTGGAGGGTTAGGGAGGGTCTCTGCCCCAAGAATTTGGGGTAAAAGGGTGGCGAAGAAGGATGTTGGTCTCGGGCCCTCAATCTGTTCTGGTAGTCCAATGATCCGAAGGTTGTTACGTCGCCCTCGAGCCTCGAGGTCCTCCGCCTTAGCCTTTAGCACCGCATGGCTAGCCCTCAGATCCGCACATGTAGCCTCCAGCGACGTAATTCTTTCGCTTACAGATTCTGCATTCTCCTCCAGGGAATCGACCCGCTGTACATTGTCGGCCACGTCCGTTTTCATTTGGTCAAGTTTATTTTCCAAAGCGGTAATGGCTTTTCTGAACTCGGTGGTCATAGCCTCTTTGTGGCTTTCAAGCAGGGTGGCCAGCCAGGCCTTGCTAAAAGTATCGTCAGCCTCTTCCTCGTTCGGAACATCGCCCCGTTTTGGTCTTGGAGTCTTGGATGTCATCTTTGCGACGATAAATACTTAGTTAGCTATATCGATGTTAGCATATAAACAAGAATTGTGAGGTTTTGGAGTCTTAAAACGTAGAAATAAAAAAAACATGAGGGAGAGAGGGAAAAATGCGTCCTACTCCCTGCTCACCATACCGGAAGTCCAGAGGAAAACATTTCTAATACAAATAAAAAAAAAATAATAATAATTAAAAAAAAAAAAAAAAAAAAAAAAATATATATATATATATATATATATATATATATATATATATATATATATATATATATATATATATATATATATATATATATATATATATATATATATATATATTAGAGGTGGGCATAGATTAATTTTTTAATCTAGATTAATCTATCTGCAATCCTGGTTAATCCTGATTAATCTAGATTAAAGGTCCCATGCATTATAAATGTCATTTTTCAGTCTCTAGCATTGTATTATAGTAATAGGAGTTCGTATCAATGTGTTTTAGGGTCTAAATACAATATTGGCGAATTCCTCCGTTTCAGCCCAGCCCCTCTGTGCCTCTAGTAAATCGGGTCATTTTGATTTGAAGTCCCTGAGCATGTCACTGGGCGCTGTGGATAGACACAGTGATGCGATTGGCTCTGTGGTTGGAGCTAATGCCCGCCCCCATTCTACCTAGACTGACTGTACACAGCGAAACCATTTCCTCATACTCGAGAGGGAGAGAAAGGGAGAGAGATAGAGAGCACTTGGGGGGGGGGGACCTGCAGCGAGCCACACACGCAAACGGGAGATTGAAAGAAAGAAAAAAAGAAAAACATTTCCTCATACTCGAGAGGGAGAGAAAGGGAGAGAAATAGAGAGCACTTGGGGGGGGGGGGGGGACCTGCAGCGAGCCACACACGCAAACGGGAGATTGAAAGAAAGAAAAAAAGAAAAACATTTCCTCATACTCGAGAGGGAGAGAAAGGGAGAGAGATAGAGAGCACTTGGGGGGGGGGGGGGAGGGGACCTGCAGCGAGCCACACACGCAAACGGGAGATTGAAAGAAAGAAAAAAAAAACAAGCTGCCGGCGGACTGTCTTTTTTTTCTCTCTCTCTCTCTCTCTCTCTCCCACCCCCTCCCTCTCTCTCTCTCTCTCTCTCTCTCTTCCCCCCCCTCCCTCCCTCCCTCTACCAGTGCAGACTGTGTGGCACTGTCACTCAAAGTGCTTATGGGCGGAGCCAGGCCATAACAGCCTGATTTCTAGAGGCTGAAAAATGATGGTTTCGAGTACTTGATTAGAAATATAAAACAATGCATTTTTTGGAAAAAAAACTTACAAATGTCTTCAATAGACCAACAGGAATTGTGTAAAGTTGCCCAAATAGTGCTAGGAATAGCACTGCATAGCACCTTTAAAATGGCCAAAAAAAAAAAAAAAAAAACTGCCAAAGGCATTCAAAATATGTGTGTTCTACCCAAATAATGACCAGAAGTAAGTCCTTACTTTTTCTTTCCTCCTTATGTTTCTCAGGCCAGGTGGCCCATTACACCATGAGCCCATCTCCCGTTTCCAAAATGCATTACAGACTGTTTGAAAAAGCTGTTTTGCTATGATAATTGGTAATGAAATATCAAAATAATGTTCAATAAGATGTACTTGTGTTTAATAAGTTGTTTTATTCAGAAGTTAACACAAATAAATAATATTACCAGTACAGTACAGTATCTAGCACACTCTCAGGAGCAAAACAGAAAGAATCATTTCAAACTTGAACTATGTGACATGGCTTGAATCAACTGCTCCAGTGGAGTTGCTCAGTGGCCAATGGTGTCAACTGTGGTTGTACTGGGCAGCTCCCAGGTGTGAATGGAACTGTGTGAATGTGAAGCAGGGCGTTCCTGAAAAAGAGCATCTGTGCTCAGCGAACCTACCCTGGGTAAATAAAGGTAGATTAATGCGTTAATTATATTATCGCGCGATACTAGTATAGCGCTAACGCAGCACGTTAACGGCGTTAACGGCCCAGCTCTAATATATATATATATAAATTACTAATAATTATGAGTGAATTTGTGTCTCACGTGTTGTCATGGAATAACCTCCACTGGTGGGATGTGAAAGTGGCGGTCCTCCTGAGTCTGGATATATGTTTCATGCTGCTGCCACTAAGCCAGTAGATGATGTGTACAGTGCAATATAGGATGAAAATGTCTGTACAGTTTATGTAGTGAAACATTTTATATGTGGTATTTAGCAACATTTTATGGCATCAAACATTCATTTAATGAATTAGTTGATTGACGGTGATTGTTAAATAAAACGAAATAATGTTTTTAAAACATAGTCTCGCGCATTTATTTTGAAGGCTAAACGTCCCAACCGGAAGTCGTTCTTCTTCGTAAGGGAAATAATTGTTGCCAGAGGAACGGAGGGAGAAATGAGAATAGAATAAAACAAATACGCTAATTGTATCCCCAACCATTCAAACAGGTAATGAATTAATAATTTGCTAATAGGATTGTCTATCACTAACTGAAATAGTATTAACAATCAGAGAATCAGCTAACGGTAGGCTTTGGTAGTTTGGTTATGAATTATTTTAGCGTTCCCTGCACCCTGGCCTGAAAGAAGAGAGTGGACAGTATTGAAAGGGAACCTTAGCTACAAGTGTAGAGAGGACTTGTGTCACACAATTGGTCAAACTCCTTGCTAACCTAACTGTTAGCTGCCGATGCAGACACTTGGCGATATGGTTAGCTGTAACGTTAGCTAACGTAGCTGTCTACTTGGCTAATGTGCAATTTTGTTTTCAGGGTCAAATATGAGCCACAGATATACATTTTCATCTTGACAAGATGTCCAGAAATCAGGTACGTTATGACGCAGATAAAGCAATCATCACCTGCCCTCCTGTGTCTGCAGTTATGAAACTTTCCCTACTGTAATACTTGGACTGTCTGGTGGTTGGATCACCATCTTCTCATAAACCTATTGATTCCTGGACGAGACCAAATTTCTCATTAAGGCAGAATCATTAGCCCCCAAAGAGTTCGTGAGAGTGATA
Organism: Notolepis coatsorum; assembly: GCF_963971535.1. Taxonomy (NCBI): domain Eukaryota; kingdom Metazoa; phylum Chordata; class Actinopteri; order Aulopiformes; family Paralepididae; genus Notolepis; species Notolepis coatsorum. The sequence continues at coordinate 48,741,332 of NC_140174.1, forward strand.
ACTGATAAGCTATTCAATTGAATCTTTTAAATGTTTTTTTTTATTCAATCTAGCTAATATCAACTTGCAGACACGTTGACATAAGATACTGTTCAAAATTATCAATATTATGATGCATTATTTGCCCCCCATCCAGCCCTCAACCGCAATGTTATGAGTGATCCCTTGGCTTTCCATGTCAAAAGGTTGGAGCGCCCCTGTTTTAAACCAAACAAAGGCCTGGCGTGTACAAAAAATTAGGAGCCAACTTTCTTTCTGTCATACAAGAAATAGCTTCCGTTGACTGTTCGTGATTCTGCCAGCACTGAGCATTCGCATTTGACTTAGGTTTCGTTTTTGCACCGTGAGGAAGCCCCCCCCCCTCTCGCTCCCTCTCCCTCTCGCTCCCTCTCCCTCGTTTTTCTCTCTCTTATTAACCCATTCTCTGCCACGGTTATATCCTGTTTGATCTCTGCCAGCACTGTAAGTCTATGGAGATGTTCACCTTCTTTGCAGGGCCATAACTTTTTAAATTGTATTGCTAAATTGACATTACTATGGCCTAGGGCTGGGCGATATGGCCTAAATATGATATCACGATATTTTCTGACCTTTCGGATACACGATACACATCACAATGTTTTTCTTTTTCCCCCCAAACAATTCATTATGAGGCTTACCAAGACAGTATTTGAGTTTGCAAGCTAACATTAAAGACAAAATAAAATACCCATGCATTTAGCATTTTTATATTATATATTATTATTGCATTATTGGATTATTAGATTATATATTGCATATATTTAGCAATGAGATATTATATGATTTAGATATGAAATATGATGAATTGAAAATGGGGGACCCTGATGTAAACAAGACGAAAGTCTTTCTCTGGTCTGCATTCCCTTAACAATTGTATGTATTGAGCTGTACTGTACCCATTCTGCAATATGTTAATAAAGTTTTAAATCAATCAATCAATAAATAGCATTTTAGCATTTTTATGAAACTACTGCATATTTGTATGTCTCTAAATGTTTTGATGAATTGAAAATGGAGGACCCTTATGTAAAAAAGCCGAAAGTCTTTTTCTGGTCTTCATCCTCCAGTCCACTGTTGTTGTATTGAGCTGTACTGTATTGTACCCATTCTGCAATCTGTTAATAAAGTTTTCATTCATTCAATCATTCAGCCGGCAACAGAATAATTTTGATTGACAGTAGAGTCTGCCAATTACGTCACACCGCTTGCACCCGCCCTGCTGTTCTTAGCACCAATCGGCAAGCGTGTATTCGTTTTTTACTTCCAGAATATCCTCCATTGATTTTGACGAGAGCTCAACAACAACAACAACAACGTTAGCTCCCCGCGGCCGACGAATAGATTACCAGCGCTCCGCAGATGACTAAACGAGGCATAATGATTTTACTGCAACGAATGTTATAATAAAAGCCTTTCCATACATCTGTCTGATTGAAAACTTTATTAACAGACCGCAGAATGGGCACAACTCAGCATGGGCTGAGATATGAACGAGTAATGCTATCTATCTAGGTCGTCCTCGGACGTTGCTATGTTCGGGTAAATACGCTGATGTTATTGAACGTGTAACTATATCGGGGCTGTACACTGCGATGATCTCGTCGCGAATTGCCCCTTTAATTGGCCGTTGCGATTGGTAAATATTATCTGGGGGCGGGCTTGCGAGTAGTGCTTTCAAGCCTTGCATTCGCATTCCACTCCTAAATTATCCAAGGCGTGTGATGACGCGATGCCGTCACTCACGCGAGCTGAGCAGTGAGCACTCAGCAGGTATGATCAGCGGGAACAATCGACTGAGCACTCACTCTGATAGACTGGCTGACTGTCTGATTTAGCTATGAAGAAAAGTAACGTTAGTATTGCTTCATATTTTCGACACGTTCAACCTCCTATAGTGAGCCGAACTGAACTGAACTCAGACACACGGAGAGAGCTGGGGCGTCTGCTGCTCCTCCTCCCTCCCGCACCCGTGGCTGTTGTAAACACTAGTCTCTAGTGGGACACTGGGACCTCGGTGAGCCTGCCAGCCGGCTAGCTACTGATAGCTATCAACAAATGCTCCAGTAAGTCTAGTAGTGCATGATAGCTCGCGTTAGCTTACTGTTCAAAACGAAACGTCCCATTAAACTAAATAGTTCAGATAGCTCCTGATATCAATGTCTAGTTATAACACTGAGTCGATGCGTATTCGAGCTGAGGGCACGCTGAATATAGTCAATAGGGTCCAGCTGCAGCGCCGGAGAATCCTGGCCGTAGCTGGAGGCTACAGTATAGGGTCCAGCTGCAGCTCCGGGGAATCTTGGCCGTAGCTGGAGGCTACTCGAGTACACACAGACAGTGGAGCTGGTTGCATATAGCGAGCATTTAGACTTGTTGCGTGGTGGCGATGTCTCGCAGATAATACAACTACAAGTATGATTATATAATATATATATTTTATTAAAAAAAAAATTATATAAAATATTTTTTTTTCTTTTTTTCTTTTTAAATCAAAAACAATCGATATAAATAATGGTAAATTGTTATTTAAAAATTTGCCCCTAAAAAATATTTTTTGCCCCTAAATTTCTCATTTAGGGGCAAGTGTGCCCCTAGTGAAAAAGCTTAGCGTACAGCCCTGTATATAACGTTAATGCCACAAAACAAATGCCTTTGTTAATCATAAGTAGTAACTTTGATGCAGTAGTGTGTGTGTGGGAGCGGCGTTGTTCAAAAGTTTGAACGTGTGGACCAGATTGACGCGACACAATCCTCTTGGGCAAAACACCACGATACGTTAAAAAAGTGTATCGTTAATGAACTGTACCCGATATTTATATAATATCGTCATATTACTATGGCCCATTCAACATCGATTATCTATCGTTCAGGATGTAGGAACGTTTTACTTTTTCATTCACACATTCATACGAAAATACCGTCTAGAGTATAAATATGTTTTTATCGTTTTCTGCAGTATTTCCCAGAACGTGAGATATAGGCACAAATGTAGATCATCAAATGCAGTTTGATACCGATCGACGCTATATTAAAAATTTCAACTGTACAGTAATGGTATGACTGATCATGCGCGGGTGAACGGAGGGGGGGGGGGTCGTTTATAATTCCGTGATAGTCGTTAGATGCTTCATGTAGTATGGGTGATATATTATTGATCAGAGCAGTTTGTATCGAAAATGATAAACAAAAACGCTGAAACTCACGTCAGTCTCCTCGTACCGTTGGGTGATGAGAGTGGAGCAAACAGACCCCAGTTATGTGGTGGGGATCGAGGCGATCCATTTCCGGTTTGTATATTACTAATACACGCCCAAATCATGTAGATTATTGAGTTATGGCAAAGATCCATATCCACGGTGTGTGTATTGAGTCCCGCGACGATAAACGAGTGGCCGGACGGAATAGGGAGACGCACCGGGATCACAAGAGATCCACTTCCGGTTGCAACTTGCCGATCAGCCACCAGATGGCAGTATTGAAGCGTTGCAGAGTTGTGCTGGCTCACACAGCATCCGACAAGGCTCCGTGAGTGAAATATGAATACCATGGCGAAAATATGAAATTATGATCAGAATCACGTCGTACGCCGTCATTGGCAGAATTCGCATGAACTTGAAACCCATTGTACAACGTTATTGGCGGGGAAAGGGTTAATATATATATATTTTTTTATATAGTTTACAATAATAATAATAAATCATTATTTTTGAGAACTCCGGTGTACAGTACAAGCACATGTTTATGTTTATTAAAGGATCCCCATTAGAGACACATGAAAGAGCCTCTAGTCTTCCTGGGGTCCTGCACAAAACAAATACAATACAAATGTACAACAAAAAATACGAATAAAAACAAAACTGTAAAAAACAAAATTTATACAAATTCACATTATAAAATCTAACATTCCAGTCAAACAAAAAAAAAGATAAAATACACAAGTTATATACTTGACATGTTTGCAAGATGTCTCTTAATATTTTTTTTGAAAGTAATTTTATTATCTATTGTGGATGAGATGTTTTTCGGCAGAGAATTCCAGAGTACTATTGACATATATATATTATATATATATATGCTAGTGAGTTTGATTTTGGTGCTGTTTTTGTTCTGATGTTACCAGAAGCTGTTGTAACAATGTTCAGAAGTCATTTGTTTTGATTGTGATTTCATTGTGACTGCCGTCGTGCTGTCACTGAAATAAAGATGTTTGGAAAGTCATAAATGGTCATTTTCATCTAAAGGAGTACAGAATTAAGGAACTGATGCGATCTGAAAAGTCAGTGTAGTACTAGTAGTAAGGTTACACATCGTCTCCCTCTGGTGGTAAGCCTACGGTACTTCATAGTGCTGGTAGTATTAGTGTGCTATTACATTTATGTGGAACCGCGTCTATAGTTCACTGCCATAGCAAGCTACCTTCGTAATAAAAATTATTTAATATTTGACAGCACAGCAATGCAAATGTGACCTGGCATGGCTAAATTTAGTAACTGGTGAATGACAAGAGCTACGTGACTGAAATAAATACCGGTCATCGCTGGGCGGTGCTAGCTGGCTAACTAGCTAACGTTAGTTTGTGTCAAAACGAATGGTTTGGTATGACCGTCAAGTTATTTATATTTGACAATTAGCTATTTATGGGTAGAATATATTGGTTCTAGCTCACTAGATCACTCAGTCACGTTAAACTGTCCCCCGTTTATAGCTTGCTTGCTAGCTAAGGTAACATAATGTGACTGGTGCATGTAAACAAAACGACACCTCGCTGGACTACTTCCGGTTCTGGGGCGCATTAACAAAACGGGTTGTGAAAATAAATCTAGCCCATGGAATAGTAGCTAGCTGTATGTTTACACTTGAAATGTGTATTTTTATTTAGTGTGCATTTTTATTTTGTCGAAATTGAGGATTTAGTCTGAGGATATAATTAGTGAGTTTGATTTTGGTGCTGTTTTTGTTCTGATGTTACCAGAAGCTGTTGTAACAATGTTCAGAAGTCATTTGTTTTGATTGTGATTTCATTGTGACTGCCGTCGTGCTGTCACTGAAATAAAGATGTTTGGAAAGTCATAAATGGTCATTTTCATCTAAAGGAGTACAGAATTAAGGAACTGATGCGATCTGAAAAGTCAGTGTAGTACTAGTAGTAAGGTTACACATCGTCTCCCTCTGGTGGTAAGCCTACGGTACTTCATAGTGCTGGTAGTATTAGTGTGCTATTACATTTATGTGGAACCGCGTCTATAGTTCACTGCCATAGCAAGCTACCTTCGTAATAAAAATTATTTAATATTTGACAGCACAGCAATGCAAATGTGACCTGGCATGGCTAAATTTAGTAACTGGTGAATGACAAGAGCTACGTGACTGAAATAAATACCGGTCATCGCTGGGCGGTGCTAGCTGGCTAACTAGCTAACGTTAGTTTGTGTCAAAACGAATGGTTTGGTATGACCGTCAAGTTATTTATATTTGACAATTAGCTATTTATGGGTAGAATATATTGGTTCTAGCTCACTAGATCACTCAGTCACGTTAAACTGTCCCCCGTTTATAGCTTGCTTGCTAGCTAAGGTAACATAATGTGACTGGTGCATGTAAACAAAACGACACCTCGCTGGACTACTTCCGGTTCTGGGGCGCATTAACAAAACGGGTTGTGAAAATAAATCTAGCCCATGGAATAGTAGCTAGCTGTATGTTTACACTTGAAATGTGTATTTTTATTTAGTGTGCATTTTTATTTTGTCGAAATTGAGGATTTAGTCTGAGGATATATATAAAAAAAAATACATTTTAAAATTTTGTTTTTTTAATTAAAAACGAAGGTTCGAAGTTCGAACGTCAATTTGAAAAACCCTGACGAAGTTTGAATCCCAAAAACAGGCTTCGGGGACAGCCGTACCTATTTATATTATTCAAATGGAACTGAAACATGTTTCGTTGTGATGTCACGGTGTGATGTCATAATAGAATATTCTAGAACATAATAGGTGGTTGCTAGGGTGTTATATGTGGTTGCTAGGGTGTTATAGGTGGTTGCTAGGGTGTTATAGCTGGTTGCTAGGGTGTTTCTAGGTAGTGGCTAGGGTGTTTCTAGGTGGTTGCTAGGGTGTTTCTAGGTGGTTGCTAGGGTATTTCTAGGTGGTTGCTAGGGTGTTCTAGGTGGTTGCTAGGGTATTTCTAGGTGGTTGCTAGGGTGTTTCTAGGTGGTTGCTAGGGTGTTCTAGGTGGTTGCTAGGGTATTTCTAGGTGGTTGCTAGGGTGTTTTAGGTGGTTGCTCGGGTGTTTCTAGGTGGTTGCTAGGGTGTTATAGGTGGTTGGTAGGGTGTTTCTAGGTGGTTGCTAGGGTGTTCTAGGTGGTTGCTAGGGTGTTATAGGTGGTTGCTAGGGTGTTTCTAGGTGGTTGCTAGGGTGTTTGTAGCTGGTTGCTAGGGTGTTTCTAGGTGGTTGCTAGGTTGTTATAGCTGGTTGCTAGGGTGTTTCTAGGTGGTTGCTAGGGTGTTATAGGTGGTTGCTAGGGTGTTTCTAGGTGGTTGCTAGGGTGTTCTAGGTGGTTGCTAGGGTATTTCTAGGTGGTTGCTAGGGTGTTTTAGGTGGTTGCTAGGGTGTTTCTAGGTGGTTGCTAGGGTGTTATAGGTGGTTGGTAGGGTGTTTCTAGGTGGTTGCTAGGGTATTCTAGGTGGTTGCTAGGGTGTTATAGGTGGTTGCTAGGGTGTTTCTAGGTGGTTGCTAGGGTGTTTATAGCTGGTTGCTAGGGTGTTTCTAGGTGGTTGCTAGGGTGTTATAGCTGGTTGCTAGGGTGTTTCTAGGTGGTTGCTAGGGTGTTATAGGTGGTTGCTAGGGTGTCTAATGTAAGTGGTATAGTTAAAGGGTTAACCCATTGTATAGAGGTCATGGCTAACATCCACCAATGAATGTAGAAGTCAGTACTGAGTTGATTGACACCTCCCTTAACACTTTAACACAGTGCCAACGACGAGAATTCTCGTTATTTCATGCCAACCGGTCAGTGCCAACGACGAGAAATCTCGTTATTAATCGTTATTTTTTTTATTAGCGATTTCCATTCATTTTTCATCAATCTAGCCTCACGTTACCACTGGGACTCTCTGAGCTCGAACAGGGAAAATACAGCCCCCTATCGTCTCCCGGATGGTAATGCACCCTTTGGATTGGACTGAATGAAAACGCATGGGGAAAAGAAAATCCGGAATCCACATTTTACTTGTCAGGCATGTAATCCGAGCCGATTGCAGTCTTTGTGGTCCCTCAGAATAGCGTGGAATATGTCTTTCGAGCACCCAGCGTTGGATCAATAAACACGATCGATATTTGGAATGGCGATCAGGAATTGGAATAATCTTTTTGGAGAACATCTGATCTACAGTATGGTAAGGAATCTATTTTACCAGTCTTGGGGTAATCAGAGCTTTTTTCACATATCAACGTGTCCCCTTATGTATGTGTGTGTGTGCTGATCAGGAAATAAGATTTTTCAGCCCGCTTCTCTAGCGTGCATAAGTACACATATACTATCGATAATCTAGCGTTTATTTGAAAACGATTTATAAATAGGCAGAACAATGAATGACTTTTTTTTGCATTCCAGTAAAGGGCGATTCCTGCAGAATCACTTTTTTCCTGGAAATTTCCAAAAACTAGCGGGTTTCAAAATGGTATAAAACGGAAATATACAGATGAAAAAACAATCCGTTTCGACAATGTTGACTGCAAGCAAGTAATTGATAAGCGACGGGCGTATTAGACACATAGCCATAATTTAAGATATAGTTTATGCGTTCGCAAATGTGCTCGCCTTCTCATTGAATAGAGCGTTGGCACTCAAGCGGTAAATCGTGCGCCCCCTGCTGGCACTCAAAGTGTTAAGTGTCATGCACATGCAGGTGTCAACTCGGTACACCTGCAAGCCTTAATTGATTCAAATCCTGTGGTCAACATAGACCAATGAAAGAGGATATCCCTACTGAGTACAATGGCACAACCCGCAAGTCTCTACGACAAACGGTTCAAAAGATACACAAAAGGGGAGGATCCGAACCATGGGGGCGTGGTCAACATAGACCAATGAAAGAGGATATCCCTACTGAGTACAATGGCACAACCCGCAAGTCTCTACGACAAACGGTTCAAACGATACAAAGAGGGGGCCCGGCCTACGGATCAAGGGTTAATCCCCTGAAGGGGGAGGAGCCGAACCATGGGGGTGTGGTAAACATAGACCAATGAAAGAGGATATCCCTACTGAGTACAATGGCACAACCCGCAAGTCTTCTTCTTCTTCTTTATTTTTTCCGGCAGTGTAAATGCAACATGGCATATTACTGCCCTCCTCAGTTCAATACTACGCCCACAATTGAGAAAAACTTAAATATGCATAGGCCTACAAAAAAATATATAATAATAATAATAATAATAATAATAATAATAATAATAATAATAATAATAATAATAATAATAAATAAAATAACATTATATCCTCTGGTACAACTCTGCCTCGTGCAGAAATGTCAGCACTGCCTCTCTGATCAGCTGGTGGTTCTCATTATTCAGGCCAAAGAAAGATTTTAGAGAGAAAGAAGAAACTCCCAATTCTGATAACCTTTTATAAAATATTTCCCTTTCTTTCCTATACCTGTCACATTCTAGGAAGACATGCTTGACAGTTTCAGGCTCTCCACATTCACACCGCCCATCTGGATGTTTTCCCACAATGCTTAAGGTACTGTTCAACCCACAATGTCCCAGCCTCAATCTACACATCTTGACCTTATCGCTCCTAGACCCATATCCAGCCACATTGATTTTGACCCGAGGCTGCAGAGAGAAATAGTGCCTCCCCTTGGTCCCCTTTTCCCACTCAGCCTCAACGCCTTTCTTAATCTTCTCTCTGAGTTCAACTCTTCCCTCTTCTTCCCTTGCCAGGCTCTGTTTGGCAAGGGAATCAGCTGTCTCATTTCCCTCAATCCCAGCATGCCCCGGAACCCAGCAAAACTCCACTGAACAGCCTGCCATCTCAATCCTATATAAAACTAATATTATTTCCTGAATGAGATCATGGCGAGCTTTAGACCTACCTGCACTCACAGCCATCAGTGCAGCACTCCTCTCAGAACATATAATCACCTGGCCTGGTCCCACTTCCTCCACCCACCACAATGCCCAGAGAATGGCCAGTAACTCTGTTACAAATACAGAGCTGCCGTCAGAGATTCTCTGTCCCTTACCGATCCCTAACTAAAGTCTCTACGACAAGCGGTTCAAAAGATACAAAAAGGGGGCGTGGTCTAAGGATCAAGATGAATCCCCTGAAGGGGGAGGAGCCGAACCATGGGGGCGTGGTCAACATAGACCAATGAAAGAGGATATCCCTACTAGTGTTGTCACAATACTGGAATTTCCAACTTCGATACGATACCTTGAAAAGTATCGATATTCGATACCATTTTCGATACCACGGGGAAAAAGGTTCAATCTTAAAATTGAACCTTTTGCTTTTGTTGCTGGTTGATTCTCCTCAGCTTCTCTCTGGTACTATAAGAGAAGATAAATATAACAATTTTAAAACCCTTTGTTTATCTTTAGATCACACATTTAAAAATAAGTGTTCATCTCACTTCAATAATTTTTATTGCAGAACATGGTATTTTCTCAAGCAGACAGATGTAAACACTAATCTGTGTTGCATGTACTTGACAAACTGAACTGTTTGTATTAGTCATATTCCGACTTAACTGAATGCACATGTGTGTGGACTACTGTACTATTACAGGTATTGAAATAAACAATGCAACTTCCTTATACAAAAAAAGAATTAAGATTTATGAATAATTAAATATCGATATTTCGGGAAATGAGTATTGAAACCGTTTTAAATATTAATATTTTTGACAACACTAATCCCTACTGATTATGATGTCATAATAGAACATTCTAGAACATTTGTGTATCTATTCAACAATTCTCTCAGAAGATCTCATTGTGCATCTTGAAACAGGACTGATCAGTCCTGTTCAGACAGATAGACTAAGCAACACATAGACTGAAGCCTGCATTTCTCAAACAAGAAGCCTTGGTTTAGCTGTGGAAAGGTTAGTGTCCACAACGGCTAACTAGCTGTTCTACTTGAATACTGAGGCCCTGTCCGCGTGAATATTTTAGGCAACCAACTTGTGTTTAGCGTTTCTCTGATTGGCCACTACGCCCATGTGACCGCGGCAGCGCGGAAATAGGCTGTCTATTGCCTCGCACTGCAGCGCGGAAATAGGCTGTATTGCCATTCTCTAAGACAAACTCTAACCATAACCAGCTCCTTAACAGCGCCTAAACTTAACCCTTCTAACCTTAACCAACTCCGAAACAATGCCTAACCTTAACCAACTCCGAAACAATGCCTAACCTTAACCTTAACCAACTCCGAAAGAATATTGCCATTCTCTAAGACAAACTCTAACCTTAACCAGCTCCTTAACAGCGCCTAAACTTAACCCTTCTAACCTTAACCAACTCCGAAACAATGCCTAACCTTAACCATAACCAACTCCGAAACAATGCTTAAAGTTAACATGCCTAAACTTAACCGGCGAAAGAATTCATGTTAAAAAAAAAAAAAAAAAAATTGAAGGGAATCGAACGGACCGCAGGATCCACAGCAAGGCGGCACTACCAGTTGAGCTAGTTGTCGATGTTAAAAAAGGGGGGATTACTGCTACATAATGCTGCCGCGACAGAGCTCTGCTCCTGCCGCGTCGCCGCGGGGGCGTGGCTAGACGCAAGTTGGTTGCCTTTAATATTTAGGCGCCCTGTCCACACGAACACTGGGTTTAATGTATCCGTGATTGTATGTGCGCAGTTGCACTGTTCGCCCACACGCAACCGGGGTTTTGCTACACTGCAACGTGGTCTTTGAAAACCGGAGTCCAGTGTAAAGTTTTGCACGCATCCCCGGTTGCAGTGGTTGCGTGTGGGCATAGAAGAAACCAAGGTTATTTCCAGTGTTTACAGCAGAGCTGTCCCAAGTAGCGTTATATGAAAATGATTGTAACAAACTTTTGTTCGAAAACGTATTGTCTGTGTTGAAGAGTGTTGTGATCGACTGATGATGTCTGTTGTCGCATTCCTGACCTGACCAGAGTAAACCTGTAGCTGCGGCTAAACTGAAAGCTCACGTGTTGTCAAGTTATTGTTATAAGGAGCCCAGTCCAGACTGCATCCCCTTAACAATTGTTTGTATTGAGCCGTATTGTATTGTACCCATTCTGCAATGTGTTAAATAACGTTTGCATCCATTCATTCTACTAGCGTTAACGTTACCACATTATTAAGTTAGCATGTAAGCTAACAAAATCGCCGATCTTTTTGTGAGACTAAACTCCGCTCTTGGTGGTAAATTGTGTCGATGTTGGTTGTTTCATCAACAAATGAGGCAGAACACACAGTGAATGTATCCTTGTTTGTTTATTGCACGTTGTTCTAGCTGCAAACTGTAGAATTGTTTGGCAAATTGGCTGTGAGCAAGGAGGGATGTTTGTGTTCCTGGCTTCAGGTCAGTTTCCGGTATTAACCCTAAACCCTTCTGGTTGGTTGAAATGGCCTTCATGTTTGAACTACATCGCCACCTACTGCTTTGGCATTGTACTACATGTATATGACGTCACTGGGTCGAGGTTTAAACCTGTCGTGTGGACAGTTTTATTTTTTTGAATAATTTTAATAACCCTGGTGTCAAAAATACCAGCCATCGTGTGGACTGGGCCTGAATGTTAATATTGAATCAGACACTATTGAATACTGAATGTTAATATTGAATCAGACAATATTGAATACTGAATGAAAAAAGACAAATTTAATCAGATCAATCACTTTATTTGAGGATAAAATAAAAAAATAAAAACAATTATTTTAAATTATCATTATTATTTTTAAAATTAAAAACGAAGGTTCGAACGTCCGTTTAATCAGATTAATCACTTTATTCAAATTGAGGATTTAGTTTGAGGATACATGTCACAATAGAACATTTGTGATGTCACAGTATGATGTCATAATAGACATTCGTTCTACTTTCGTCTTGTTTACATCAGGGTCCCCCATTTTTAATTCATCATGACTACTTCATTTTAAGTAGCCAGACGTTACACTATAAAAACTAACTGGATAGCTAAGGATGATAAATTGTTCACTTCATTAGCTGAAATATTCTAAAATCATTAAAGGAACACGTCAACTTTTTGGGAAATTAGCTTATTTGCCATCTACACTGGAGTTAGACAAGCAGAATACCCTTTTCTTCTCTGTGCATGCATTAGGCTTAGGGAACAGCTGCACCGTTAGCCTAGCTTAGCGTCATTCACTGGAAGTAGGTGTGTCAGTGTAGCCTAGTTCCCAACAGTCCCGAAATACACTCCAAATACAACTCTTTCCTGTAAACATGTTGTGACCTGTGTATTTACCACGTGGAGAAAAAAAAGAAGCAGATATATACTCGTAATAATTTTTTTGCCAAACCACTGCTGCCTGGGCGCAGTGATTTCATCACCTCAAAAGCCCTGTTGTTATCTTTAACAATCCTGATTCCTGGGCCTATTTTATTCTAAAGTAAAACATTGATTTACATATGTATATACATAATCATATATATCATGGAGAGTGGAGAGATAACACATTACCATTTTTGGCTGGTAAAAATCTTTCTGATTGGTAGTTGTTTAAATCTACCTGCCTGAATGCCTGTATGTGCAATGCTTTATGAAATGGACAGGTAATAAAAGCGTGTCCTCCTAATAGCTCCTATTGTACTCCTATGTGTTGATCTGTCTGGCAGGTGGACATTATGGACGTGATAAAGAAAGAGATTGTCCGCCTGTGTATGGACCATCCAGAGGGTCTCTCCATATATAAGATCCACACCCTCTACCAGCGTGTTTATGGAAAACCTCTGCATCTGGGGACTACACAAAGGCAATTGCCAGTCTTTACTACTTTGGTTACAGTCGGCTCTCTCAAATAGCTATGTAAAATCCTAGTATCAGTGTGCACAGGTTAATATATATTGAGTATCATCGTATGCTCTGAATTAGTGCCTCACATTCACCGCATTCAGGTTGATCGCACACCAAGGAACAAAGGTGCTTTCAATCTGTTTGTGTGTAGACTTATAGTGATATTGTTCCTTTTCTCCTATAGACTCTAGAGGCTTTGCACAGAATGCTTGTGTAGATATTTCTCTTCCAACATGGCTACCTGTGACCATTGGCAACCACTTTAGAAAGAAAACACCTAATTTCTGTGCAGTGGCAGAGTAGTATGAATGATATCTATAGAGGCCTTGCTCAGACTAGTAGTAGATAGATACTATATATATATATATTATATAGTAGTATGATATTACTGTTCCACTGTGACAGTAATAAAACACTTTATTTAATTTCTCATATTATCAACACATAACAACCGTTGTTTTGCACATAGAAACCGTTGTCTCTTCCAACATAGGAAAATGTTGGCATTCTAAATATTCTGTGAGGCCTCTATAAATTATTTTCTTGTCTCAGGCTGGCGGCCCTGGAGTCTCTGTTGATGAGTATGCCTGATCAGCTGCAATTCTCCTCAACTGGATTACTGACCGTGTGGCCCATCACCCGTCAAATGTCATCCTCTTCGTCATCCTCGTCCTCCATTGCCTCTTCTTCCTCACCGGCAGCAGGAGTACGCCCCCGTCCCGCTTTGAAGGGCAGCCCTGTATGCGATAGCAGTAACGGTGAGAATATAAGTAACATACTGGTTGGTGTTTGTCCATTACTCCATATATCCCCCATACTGTATATTCTAATAGTCTACAGTTTAAACTGCGACTTCTCATATATCTCTTTGTTTAAACTATAATCTGTAATGCCATCAAATGGCAACCTCTAAGCAAAAGAGCCCTGTTTGGAAGTGCACTTTGTTTCCTCTTTTTGTTTTTGTTTGACGTGTGGGGTTGGAGTTTAGTAACTTATTATCAGTACTTGAGGAGTGAAAAAAAAACAGGGGGTCAGGGCTGCAGATCTCATGACAAGTTTGGGGGGGACGCAGAGTAGGGGGGTCTAGGGGCATTGTCCCCCGGTAGAACATTTTAATGATTTTAATACGCAAATGAAGCTTTTAGGAGTATTTTGAAACTAGAATTACAGAGCGGGAGTAGATACACTACTACTCTTGATACTATAGCACATATTATTGGGGGGGACAATTCATATTTTTCCAAATTTGGGGGGGACATGCCCCCCCTCCCGGATCTGCAGCCATGGGGATGGTGGATTTTATCATATGGGGACATCATTTGTGCTGATAATGGCACAGAGGGTAAGACCAACTGTGTACCGTAACTTTTGATTACTGTAAGCACAAAGATAATACACTTCTAAAACAACATGCATGATGTTATTATGGATGTTTGGCACCTCAGAATTGGAGTCAGTCCCCGCCCGGGCTGCCATGGCACCACTGCTCTTACAGTTAGGGTCAAAAGTGGTTGTAATGGAAGTCTATGGTCTTGTAGGTTAACAGTCCCAATTTACCATTTTGTTCAATCCAACAAAGTCAAATGTGTTTCTAGAATATTGAATTATAGTGTATTTATGGTAAAAAAGCAGTTACTGGTATGATCAAAACTGGTATCTAAAGGGTTGATTTTCAATTGTGATTAATTAAATCATTATGTAAATTAAACAATAACCCCTTCTGAAAAAAGGAGGTAAGGAATGAGAAAAATATTGATCCATCATCATTTTATTGCTGTTCAAATACAAATATTCGATCTTACCATTCCCAAAATGCTAATTGAAACTGCTTAGAAAAACAAATTCAAAAATATATTCAAAACAGTATACAGAAAATACAAAATAGGACCAATCTTGTCAATGGCTGCCTACCCCACTCTCCCACATCTCATAGACGTTTCCAAAGATTTCCATAATCATGCTTTTTGTCCTCAATCTTTCTTTCGGGATAAAGATTCAGCACTATGGACAGGTCTGCTAATTTATTTGTGGATGACAAACAAATTCAATGACGAAATAAACAAAATACAATACGGAATAAACTAAATAAACACATTTTGCATATCATATCCCAGTCTGAGCGCAGTTGGGATATCCAAATGTGGCAGTGGGAAAATATGGGTGATTTTGTGCAAGCTCCCACGCATGCGCGCGTATTCCGATCTGCACAATAATATTCACAGGGTACGTCTCCTCGTGGGACACAAGTTCCCAATGCATTGTCCCGTGGGATAATGCCTCCCTGCTGCGAGATTAATTGAGGGGCGGATTTTCGGTGGAGAAATGAATCAGAATCAGATACAAGGAATTTGCTTTGGTCGTTTTCGGTGCGACATTACAGACAGATAATACAATAAAGAGGTGGAGTAAAATTTTATGAAATATGAACTAAGTTAAGCACAATAGAATAGAATATATAATTATTCAATCAAATATAGGCTAGGGCTGTACAACTTAATAAAGTGATTGCATTGAATACAATTAAATATAGCACAATAGAATATAGTACAATTATAATAAAAAAATATAATTGGAATAGGACAGACAAACATACGCAATGGCGAAAGATAGTGACAAAAACAAAGGACGCAATGTGTCATGAAAATACAAATTAAGCAAGCTCTATACATTACGAAGTAAACTAAATACAATACGAAATGAACGGAATAGTAATGGTGAAAAATACTGTTATGTCTATGCCTCATTTCGGGTTTATTTTTCCCCTTCCTGATATCTGCCAACAGTGCTGTCAGGTGCAGAGTGCTCTGCGAGCCAACTGTGCTGGAGCATATCAGGAGCAAACTGCACACATTAGGGCGTGTCTGCGCTAGTATCTCATCCGTGCAATGTCCTTTGTGGATTGCTCGCAAAGACGGAGCAGATACAGCGCGCTAAACTCGCACAGTTAAGGGTGCAATTAGCACCGCGCAATCCATTCTTTGTGGATTCCGCCCTGAATGTTGAAATAGCAGTAATATGTTCATTGAAAAAAATTACACAAGGGATGGGAAGGGGGGATGACCGTTTTAGAAGGGGGATGATATTGACTGTTTTTATTTCAGGGGTGATGCCATCCCCCCCTCATCCCCCCTCAACTGGAGTACTGCTTATTATACTCGGAATTTTTCCAGACCTCTCTTGGCAGAGCCTGAGGTGTGGCGATCAATAGTAACCGCTCCCCCTATACACACTGAGGGGGGGGGGGGGGGGGGCTCTTTTGCCTAAAGGTTGCTGTTTGATGACGTTACAGATTCTACCTTTAAAGTATAGCATTCAGACAAGAGTTATGCCAAAATGGAATATGTTCTCCATCACCCAGACATCCGTCTTCAGAAGCTGAGAGGAGAACTACTAGGCATGCTTGCCAGCGCTCCCAAAGGCGTAGAGGTGACAAAGCTGGTCCCCCACTACCAGCGTTTGTACGGCAGAAAGCTCATCCTGGCGGAATATGGGCTCAGGAAGAACCAGGAGCTGCGTACTCTGCTGGGGGACTCTGTGTGCACGGAGATGCTGGGCAAGAGGAGCGTTGTGAGGCTGACGAGCTACACGGGTCAAAGAGTTCCCAGTCATCATACCCAGCAGGGGACTGTGGGAGAAGAGGGGCATGTTGGTAACAGGAAGCGAACGGAAGCCCCGGAGCGCAACAAAGGTGAGTAGTGTCCCTACCATCTTTCTCTTGTTTTTACATAGACGTACCGCCATGTCTGACACAGCTTCTTCACTGCTGCTAACCATTCCGAGTACTAAGCCTCATATGTTGACCTATCTCAAACCTGAGGGAAGCAGCGGTTGTGATGGGAGGATCAAGAAAAGTGGGCAGAGTTTGAGATGAGGTAATTTGGCTGAGCGAGTACTGTAGGGATGGGTACCGTTCACATTTGAACCGATACGGTACCGGTACCTGTGAATCGATATCGGTACCCAACGGTACCTTTTTTTCGGTACTTTAGTCTCTAAAAATGTTATCTACCTACCTCAGTTGTGGGGGGAAAAAAATCCAAACCACATTTTCGACCGTTTTCGGCTTGCCATTGCCCCGACTGCTTTGTTGTTGAATCAAGTCAAATCCTAGGTAAGCGTATATTGTGCGTGTGAATGTTGACATGAAAAGAAAAGAGTTTTAAAAATAAATAAATAAATAAATATTTTTTTAAACGGTATCTCACGTGAATCGATACTCGGTAGTACCGACGTGTTTCGGTAAGTACCTTTTAAAAGTACCGAATTCGGTACCCATCCCTAGAGTACTGAGAGTCTGGGGTCGCTGGATGAAATGCCTTTTCACCATTATGGAGATCAAAAGATGACAACATGGTACTGCACATTAGACAAAAAATAGTTTTTGTCTAATGTGTGGATTGGGTTTCAGTGGGTATAAGGGAAAGGGTCACAGTACAATAAGTTACTAAACTCCAACCCACACACATCAGACCAAAACAAAAGAAAGTAAACAATGTGCACCACCAAAGCAGGGCTCTTTTGCCTAGAGGTCACTGTTTGACGACATTACAGATCATACTTTTAATCTGGTAAATAATTTTTGTATCGGGGAAATCTTGAAATACAGATCCCCCTATTATAGCCTGGTATCAGTCCGGTATCCAATATCAGTATTTTCACATTCCCTAGTTTTAGATATTTAACGGTACCTGTTGTTTTGATAAATTAAATAGGAGAAAGGAGATATTGTTTCCCATTGTAGACTGTTTTTCTGGCATTCCTTCTTCTATGGTGCTACTAAATGACTTCTCTCACACATCACTCATTCACTCGGATCATGTCTGCCATCTTTTGTAGACAAATGTTCTTCTCGTAGTGCGGTGGCTTAGCACCAGATTTGAGAAGGATGTGGACGCGCCGGACAAAAGCACCAAATCTTTCCCACGTGTTCCTCATCATCATAGCTTTCATTTTGGGGTAGGGGCCACATGATGGATTTCAAGATGGCCGCCATGTAAAATCAAGGTTCTGCCCATTAATAAATATCTTGGTCCATAGCGCGCTCAATATTTGAGCGAACACAAAGGTATTGGTATCCCTGTAAACTAGAGAACCTAAGCTTTCCATTGGTATCATTTTCATTAAGCCCAACTGTTGGGAAGGAGGTTTTAATAGGCAATGATTCAAAATTATGTTAACTTTTCGCCTAGAAAAAAATGCCATGCTCATCTTCCAAAAGGACCCTTGGCCGTTCACATGAATATATCAGAGTGAACATTGGTTTTATAGGTACCCACAAGCCTCTTCTTTCCAGACATACCCACTTTGTCCAACTTGCATGCTATTTGGGGCAATAATCAAGCAGGTTTGTGCATGTGGTACAAATGTGTCGAACATTCTAACAACTGCCAAAAATTTGAATGTTGGGTTAGGGTTTGTTAGAATGTTGAACATAGAAGATACATTTTGGTGTCAAACTACAAATTTTCTGGGTCAATAAATGTGCTAATGCTATGAAGAATGTCACCAGATGAATATTTGTACCATTCTAACAACATATTTACATCATTTTTTACTTGTTTAACAGTCAGACATGCATGAATGCATTTGATATGCTGTCAAGCTCCTGCATGTACTCCACGTCAGCCATAGCGTTGAGGCATCCAGTGAGATAGAGGCCAAAGGAGTGGAGCGCCTCTCCGTCATCGGACTTGATAGTAGGCCAGTTCAGTGCATTGTATATATACGCCATTGAGATCCAAGAGCCTCCTTGCCTCACGATAGCCTCGCTCTGGTTCCATGTGAAGACAACTTCTTATCAGCTCTCTTGGCTGTCCATCCGTGTACTGCTCCATGAAGTACAGCCGGTCTCTGTTACTATCTGTCTTGTCCTCCACTCCGTGTTCAAAGGCCCTGATGAATAGCCTGTTCCCCTATAGGGTCTCCACCATGGCTCGTATGGACTCTTGTTGCGGAGACTCTTGTGCCTTCTGTGTAGCACCGCCAGGTGCTCTGGAGCTGCTACTGTAAGCAGGTTCTCCTTTTATCGCTACATTTTATTAACAGATTGCAGAATGGGTACAGTACAGTACAGCTCAATACATACAATTGTTAAGGGGATGCAGACCAGAGAAAGACTTTCGTCTTGTTTACATCAGGGTCCCCCATTTTCAATTAATCATAACATATATGACATACATGACATACAGATAGACATATGTTTGTGTTACGAAAAGAGTCCAGAAAAGAGAGTATATACATACATATACAGGGGGGGGGGGGTTGGGTAGGAGTGGGTGGGGGACTGAACAAGCAAAACTGTACAACTGAACAAGCAAAACTGTACATTGGAATATTGACAAGACCATACTTGGTCATTTACTGTACTTTGGGGGGGGGGGGGGGGGGGGTTGTGTAAGGACATTTACAGGGGCCAGTTTAGAATTGCAGTCTCCCGTAGGTGTTTTTTGAGTGTTTTTGAAAGTGGGTAGTGATTCACATTCTTTTACAGCTTTGGGTAGGGCGTTCCACATTGATGTGGCATAATTGCGAAACGTTGTTTTTAGCGCCTTTGAGGTGCTTTGGTACCATGAGCCG
This sequence comes from Notolepis coatsorum, assembly GCF_963971535.1. NCBI lineage: Eukaryota > Metazoa > Chordata > Actinopteri > Aulopiformes > Paralepididae > Notolepis > Notolepis coatsorum. The sequence continues at coordinate 48,760,951 of NC_140174.1, forward strand.
GTGCATGCATAGTCGTAGTACCCTTGAATGAGTGCTCCTGCCAGAGTCTTCAGGGTATTCTTGTTTACCAGTGAGGATATCCGGTACAAGAATCGTGTTCGTTGGTTGACTTTTTTTTATTACATTGGATGCCATTTTGTCACAGGAAAGATTTGCCTCTAGGATGGAACCCAGGTAGGTAATATCTTCTTTCCTTGTGACAATATTGTCACCCACTGTAACTGAGAAGCCGTCCAGTACTTTGAACTTAGCCTCTGCGGCAGCTAAAGCAGCATGGACCTGTAAATCCTCTCTCCTGTTCCTCCCTCTCTGCTCTTAGCTTAGATGAGGTAGCTAAGAGCAGAGCCTCCTGTTCATCGAGTTGTCGTTTTTGCTTTAGAGCGGAAGCCTGGGCTAGCAACTCAGCCCTCTCTAATTCAACTTTCAGACGCATGCTTGCAGATGATGTTCTGGAAAATGTAGTGGATGGTGCTCTAGACCCTTTCCTTTTTACGACGCCGGATGCACTGTCTTCAGGCCTGACCTCATCTTGGTGCTTCCTAGACTCCACTATACGCTGATGCACATCTTTGTGTCAGCCTTTACTGTAAAGTTGTAAAATGTGTCAGCCTTCGGCGTGAACCATTCATCCTGATCTTTCTTCTTCTCCTCTTCTGATGTCTTGCTTAGTACCACCTGGACTGAAGTTTAAGCTCACCAAACTCTCCAAATAGATTGTTGAATTCTACCAATCTTGTACACCTTCCAAGTTACCGTCGTCGTCCTCATCCATTAATTGATTCATCTTATTCATGTGACCAGTTAGTTGACCTAACTTAGCTCTCCTCTTATTGATGGCCTGACGGACATCTTCCTCATAGACCCTTTGTGTCATCTCAACCTTCTTAGGTTCCGACATTTTGTTGTTATCCTTCTTTCAGCGCTCCAGTAGTTCGTGTTGATTCCTTTTTCCTCTTGGAACAGAGTTTTCTTACTAATATGAGGGCCGACGTTCCACTCTACTGGTTAAAGTTGCTTACTCGTGATAAAGAAAAATAATGTCCACAGCCGCTCCAGTGTAAAACAAAGATATCCAAATGGTTTATTTCTCTTCCACAGCGAAGTCTTTCTTTACAGAAGTGGTCCTAAAGCTACTTTCCTAAATATTCACGTCACTACTACAAGGTAAGAAAACTGTATTTTCTCAGTCTCCAAAATCACCGCCGACTCGACTAGAAAATTCCTCCACACTGGAAAGCCGTAAATCAACTTGCCGGCTCTTTCCACAGCAAAATGGTAGGCTTGGCACCTTGGTTGAGAAATGCTGGCGTCAGTCTATGTTGTTTAGTCTATCTGTTCAGTCCTGTTTCAAGCTACACACTGCCTGTTCTGAGAGAATTGTGGACACAAATGTAGAGACACAAATGTTCGGTTATGACATCATACAGTGACATCACAAATGTTCCAGAACGTTCGATCATGACATCATACTGTGACACAAATGTTCTAGAACGTTCAGGCATGACATCATACTGTGACATCACAAATGTTCTAGAATGTTCTATTATGCCAAATAAGACTGACTTTATCTAAATCCAATCAATATTCCTAATGCCGTTTCAATGTAAGGTTATAAAAATAAACATATAAACATTCATATAATACAATAACCTAAATAGCTTTGGCTCCTCCACCATCTGCCATGCTTATATAAAACAACTAACCAAAAGGTGATCTCATTGGATGTGCCCTGACAATTAATGCTTGTATATCTTATCGTGTGTTGTCATGTTTGTTTATATGTTTGTTTAAAAAATAATAAAAGAAAAAAAATACAAAAAAAAAAAAAAACAACATATAAACATTCATATAATACAATAACCTAAATAGCTTTGGCTCCTCCACCATCTGCCATGCTCTTGGGAAAGACAAGTCCACAGCACTTCCCATCTTCCATTCATACACGGGCTGTGACACAACTTCAACATTTTGCGGGAAGGGGAAGAAGTCTGCATGGGTGGCTTGGAATGCCTACCCTCAAGTCACAGAGGCCTTCAACTTCATGGCAGAAAATCCATTTACTCCTGTGACCATAGAAGCCCAGCACTTTTACCTTCTGGAGCGCTTTACCATCATCCTCTATGACAAGACTAGTGAATTGAAACCTGTCGATGAAGCACGGCGAGTGTTGTTCTGTCAAAGAAACAGATCCATGGAACACATTCCACCTACCCAAGATGCACTTCTGCAACATGTAAAGCGAATTGCTTACCAGTCTGGGATCTGGGCGATGTCTGACCTGGCCCAACAGCCGGCACCCAGTCCTGAAGAATGGGGATGGACCTTGGATGGAGAGGTCTGGCTTCCTGTGTGGAGCAATCTACCCATGGAACAGTGACATCTCCTTAGCAAATGATCTCAATACCTTCTATGCGAGGTTTGAGGCTGTGAATAACAACACCAGCCTACAAGCCACGGCAATGGGGGGGGTCTGCTGATGGAGACTCAGTGTTCAGGGTAACAGAGCATGAGGTGAGGCGGACCTTTAAAAAAGTGAATATCAGGAAGGCAGCAAGACCGGACGGCATCCCCGGCCGCGTCCTTTTTTAAAGGTCCGCCTCACCTCATGCTCTGTTACCCTGAACACTGAGTCTCCATCAGCAGACCCCCCCCCATTGCCGTGGCTTGTAGGCTGACTTGACTTGACTTGACTTGACTAAAAGTCTGTGCCGACCAACTGGCCCCGGTATTCACTGACATCTTTAACCTGTCCTTAGAACAGGCTGTCATCCCCACCTGTCTGAAGAAGTCCACCATCATCCCTGTACCCAAAAAATCTACGCCCGCTTGCCTCAACGACTACCGCCCTGTAGCTCTCACCTCCATAGCCATGAAGTGCTTTGAGAAGCTAGTGAAGGGCTACATCTGTTCCTCCCTCCCCATCAACCTGGACCCCCTGCAATTTGCATACCGCCCTAACAGGTCCACGGAGGACGCCATAGCCCATGTGCTGCACACAGCAGCATCACACCTGGACAAGAGGCAGGGGAACTATGTGAGAATGCTGTTCATCGACTACAGCTCAGCATTCAATACCATAGTCTCCTCCAAACTCATAGCCAAGCTCAGGGACCTGGGCTTGAACTATGACCTCTGCCAGTGGGTCTTGGACTTCCTGACGGGCAGACCCCAGGTGGTAAGAGCAGGCAACTGCACCTCCTCATCCATCACACTCAACATAGGGGCCCCCCAGGGCTGTGTTCTGAGCCCCCTCCTCTACTCCCTGTACACACATGACTCCGTGGCACAGCGGAACAACAACACAATCATCAAATTTGCTGATGACACAGTAGTGGTGGGCCTGATCTCTGCCAACGACGAGAGGGCCTACCTGGAAGAGGTAGAGAATCTGTCACAGTGGTGTCAGAAGAACTGCCTCTCCCTGAACATCAGCAAAACAAAAGAGATGATTGTGGACTTCAGGAGGTCGGGGGTCAAGGACTACAGCCCCCTCAGCATCGACGGGGCACCGGTTGAGAGAGTGAACAGTTTCAAGTACCTCGGAGCCCACATATCCGAGGACTTGACATGGACCACACACATTGACAGTGTTGTGAAGAAGGCACGACAACGCCTCTACTTCCTCAGGCGCCTAAGGAAGTTCCAAGTCAGTCAGAAGATCCTTAAGAACTTCTACTCATGTACAATAGAGAGCATCCTGACTGGCAACATCACCTCCTGGTTTGGGAATAGCACTGCACAAGACTCCGAAGAAGCTTCTATCCCCAGGCCATCAGGCTGCTCAACGAACAATAAACACTATGCAACAACACAGCACACACACCCACACGCACACACTCACTTTAAACAAACGACACACTGCAGCACCCACTCTCCACACTTTAGATCACCTAAACACACTTTATATTTATTGGTAAAGGATTTGCACTACAACTCGTACACCTTACTGTAAATTGTACCTAAATTGTACCTCATCCCATTTCTGCTTTGCACTATATAGTATTGTATATTAGTACATTGCATAGTATATTGTATATTGTATGGTAACTCAGTTACTTCTATTCTGCATCGAACATTGTACATAATGTCTATACTGAACACTGTGACCTCTATTTTTACTTCTATTTTACATGCTATACTATTTTATTTCATACTTATCTTGTCTAGCACAGTCTCTGGAGCGTAACAGTAAGAAGCATTTTGTATAAAAGTATTCTGTACTTCTGTATGACAACTATTAAAGAAACTTGAAACTTGATGGCATCAAAAGCCTGCAATGAACTTGTGAAGTGCAATTGAAGTGGTTGTGGTGCAAGGTGCTCATGCAAGAAGGCACATTGGAAATGCACAGATCTTTGCAGCTGCCATTGTGACAGATATGTCACAGCTTCTGTGCACTCACCCGGAGATTTCCTGGACCTCTCTCTCGTGCTTCCTGGACTCCAGCCTTCCTACCGCCTGCCCGCTGAGGAAGATTCCGACCAGGATCAAAGCCAGCGTGCCATGGTTCCCAGTGCCAGACCGTGGCCACATATGGTAGGCTACAGTCTAGTTCTCTAGTCTATTCTATTAAGCTTCTTTTATTGTTTTGTATTTTGTGCTGCCTTACAACCCGCGCTTACCAGTGTTTGCTTTTGCTCCTCAGTGATTCCCCTGGACCTGTCAAGACACCTTGTGACCCCTCTCAAGCCTCACGTTCCCCCAGACGTTCCCTGGACCTCTCCCTCATGCTTCCAGGACTCCAGCCTTCCTACCGCCAGCCCGCTGATGAGGATGCTGACCAGGATCAAGGCCAGCATGCCATGGGTCTAGTGCCAGAACCTAGACACATAATACGGTACAGTCTTGATTCTATTAAGCTTTTCCAGTGTTTTGTATTTTGTGGTGCCTCGCATTCGCTACAAGCTCGTACTTACTCATATTTCCTCTCGCTCCCCAGTGACGCCTCCAACCAACTTTCCGTGGACCACTCCCTTGTGCTTCACAGACCCCAGCCTTCCTACCTCTGGACTCTTGTTCACACACATGCACACATGCTGGACTCTTGCACACACTCTTGTGTGTGTGACTCTTGCACACACCTATGCATATTGGTCATATGCAACATCATTCCCACATAGTCTTTGCACCATATATTTAGTTCCACACTCCATAACAGTTAAATACGCCTATACGGGCTAAAGAGTTATGATAATAATAATAATAATAATAATACATGTAATTTATTGAAGTTCCTATGTCTCTTGTGCCACCTCCCTCCGCCATAACTTTAACGAGATAATTTGTTCTTATAGTAACAAGTGATCCTAATAAAATGTCTATTCGATTCATGCATGTCTGACTGTTAAACAAGTAAAATATGATGTAAATATGTTGTTAGAATGGTACAAAATTCATCTGGTGACATTCTTCATGACATTAACACATTTATTGACCCAGAAAATGTGTAGTTTGACATCAAAATGTATCTTCTATGTTCAACATTCTAACAAACCCTAACCCAACATTCACATTTTTGGCAGTTGTTAGAATGTTCGACACATTTGTACCACATGCACAAACCTGCTTGATTATCTCCCCAAATAGCATGCAAGTTGGACAGAGTGGGTATGTCTGGAAAGAAGAGGCTTGTGGGTACCTATAAAACCAATGTTCACTCTGATATATTCATGTGAACGGCCAAGGGACCTTTTGGAAGATGAGCATGGCAGTTTTTTCTAGGCGAAAATTTAACATAATTTTGAATCATTGCCTATTAAAACCCCCTTCCCAACAGTTGGGCTTAATGAAAATGATACCAATGGAAAGCTTAGCTTCTCTAGTTTACAGGGATACCAATACCTTTGTGTTCGTTCAAATATTGAGCGCGCTATGGACCAAGATATCTATTAATGGGCAGAACCTTGATTTTACATGGCGGCCATCTTGAAATCCATCATGATGACGTGGCCCCTACCCCAAAATGAAAGCTATGATGGTGAGGAACGCGTGGGAAAAATGTTGTGCTTTTGTCCGGCGCGTCCACATTTTTTTCACGTTTTTTTCTTTTTTAAGTATTTTTATTGCACATTACTTTAGTTACATTCCATAATGATGAACACATGCAATCTTGTTTTTTTTCTTGTTAAAAAACGATTGTACAGCGGCATATAACAAAAAATATTAAAAATAAAAATAAACATTCTTTAATTTGGCGGATTTATACATACAAATAAACAGGGTAGTTAAATAAGCTAGATTCTTGCTGGGAAATAAAAAAGAGACCAAAAAAATCAGAGCATTAGAAAAAGGCCAAGACAAAACAGAGAATATACCTTCAGACATTACTGTAATAAGAGTAACACTTTGAACTTATATATCATCTTCATCCCTCAGACCCTTTAAGTAATCCAACACCGGCCCCCATGTCTTATCAAACACCTTTCTGTCCTGTATTTTTTAATCTAAGCCTCTCTAAGTAGAGGGTCTCACCCAGCTCTCTCATCCACATTTCAAATGAGGGTGCTGCATCAGACTTCCAGAGTCTCAAAATGAGCTTTTTAGCCAACACAGCACCTAGATATATCGGCCATTTTTCATTGCCAGAGTACCTAGTAGCATCGTCGCTAGAGCCCAAAATGGCCACTAAGGGGCAGGGTTCCCATTGTTTATTAAAAGCTTTTGAATAAAAGTCAAATATATTAGACCAGAACGTGTGTAAGTTGGGACAAGACCAGAGTTGATGTGTAAGGGTACCATCTTGATTTTTACATTTGTTACACAGTGCTGATACGCTAGGATACATCTTATTCACTTTCACCTTCGAGTAGTGCAACCTGTGTATCACCCCCCCCCCCCCCCCCTATTTCTGCGTCGGGGAAAACCGTGCTGCGTCACGGATCTGGTGGACTCCGAGTTCGATTCCCGGACCCGCCGTCATTTGCCAGAATGTCTTCCCCTGCTCTATATCCCGTTTCACCCTGTATCTGTCGGTCATGCTTGACCAGAAAAGCGATAAACGCTAAAAAATAAAGTTTAAAAAAAAAATACACGTTTCCCAGAATTCCTCATTGAGGGGTATCCCCAGTTCTGACTCTCACGCAGTCCTATATCTTTCTGTGCTAACTATTACCTGATTGAAAAGTGTCTGGTATATTTTTGACACCGCCCCTTTACTACCTGGTCTAACATTAATTATAGTTTCCAGTGCTTGATGCTGAGGAATGTCTGACCATGTATCTACATGAGTCCTTACGAAGTTCCATATCTGTAAATAGCGGGAAAGAATGTGTTGATGGTAAATCATGTTTGACCCTCAGTTGCTCGAATGATAAAAATGATAAAAACTGGCCCCCTTGGTACACGTCCTTCAAGCACCCTATACCCTTCACCTTCCACTGTGCAAACCCTTGATCCATAGTGGATGGCTTAAAGGCATGGTTATTACCGATTGGAGTGTCTGTATACATATTTGGAGCGTTCAAGTATGTTTTAATCTGTTTCCATACCTTCAAGGAGCTATGTACTATACAATTCCCTTCATATAGTGATTTGTTTATCTTGACAGGGCTATTCAAAAGGGCTAGGAGAGAGGTTCCCTGACAAGCTGCTTGCTCCATTGAGAGCCATGCAGGAGTAACCTCCTCCATGTCCTTCACACAGTTGTGTTTTTCGTTCTGTTTCATGATCAGCCACACTGTTCTTGCGTGTTTCGAATGGCATCAGAATGTGAATCACTACCCACTTTCAAAAACACTCTCAAAAAACACCTACGGGAGACTGCAATTCGAAACTGGCCCCTGTAAATGTCCTAGCACAACCCCCTCCAATGTACAGTAAAAATTACCAAGTATGGTCTTGTCAATATTCCAATGTACAGTTTTGCTTGTACAGTTGTACAGTGTCCCCCACCCACCCCTCCTACCCAACCTCCCCCCCACTCCTACCCAACCCCCCACCCACCCAACCACCTCCAATGTACAGTTTCTACGTCAAATGTATATACTTTTTCTCTGGACTCTTTTCGTATCACAAACGGTACTGTATTTGCAAATCTGGTATGTCATAAATGTATAGATGTAGCAGTACTGTCTATCTGTATGTCATATATGTTACGATGAATTGAAAATGGGGGACCCTGATGTAAACAAGACGAAAGTCTTTCTCTGGTCTGCATCCCCTTAACAATTGTATGTATTGAGCTGTACTGTACTGTACCCATTCTGCAATCTGTTAATAAAGTTTTCAATCAATCAATCAATAACAGTAACTTGGCCATGGTCACGTGGTTTCCTTGGCAACAGCTGAGCTGTAGCAGAGGGGGAAACTAAACGCACGTCTGCAGCCCCACCCCCTTTCCCAACGTCATCCCTCCGGTTTTGTTTTCCCTTAAGTTTCTAAGCAGCTGAATCATTGTAGTCAATTGACATTGCAAAGTCACCCTTCTCTCATAGGGTCTCCTGCTCTGATAGACCTCAGGCGGTTGTAAATCTGTAAGTTACACAGGACTGTGTGGTGAACCTTGTTCTTGTACAGATAATATAGTTACTGTTCCTTCAAAACCTGTTCCAGTACTTAGATACAGTAGATTTGATGTCACAAAGATCTAGGAATTAATCGTTTATTTGTTTTCAACACTTGAGTTGTTGTTAGCAGCTAAATAATCATTTACAGTGTGATTCATGCATGTAGAAGATATGCTAATGTTCAATTATGTTTTGATTGAGCTTTTCTTATTATTTTTATTATTACAGTATTTACCGGTAGCCGGTAGGTGAGGTTTATTTCACCACACCTTTTATTGCCGTTTATTTTCCTCTGCTTGACCTTTCCTTAAAACGTTTAAAATGTGCAAATCCATCCCCCACAGAGGCGGAGGTTAGGCAGGGCGAACGGCTGCAGCTGGAAGCATCTCGGGACGCTGCTGGCTGTGTGTAAAACATGCCGCATCCGAACTCCGTTGTTCTCAGTCAGGAATAAAGGTCTTGTTGTTGTTGTCGTCAGAATCAGACATAGGCCTAGGCACTTTCAGTTTCATTTCTCTCTCACCAGGGATTGGTTTGGGTTTCATGACAGAAAAGAGGGAGGGGAGGGAGCAGGGAGAGTTCATAAAGACGATGTGCTGACTTTTTTTCCACAAGACAGTCGATGAACCTAGCAGTGGCAGGACAGCATTTTGATCATTCCAAATTCAGGTCAAGATTTGATTTGGATACTGTAGTTTGACCACTGAATGGTACACTCTTCAACTAGTGCTGCTTGTCGGTGAGATGCACTCTTTTCCATATGCTGCGTTACCTGTTTATTAGTATTGCATTGATAGTATTGGTTGAATTGATTGCATTTTGTATATCTACTTCTAAGTATATAGGTCATGAAATGTGTAATAAGTCAAACAAATGTTTTGGTATATTCATATGCTATTATTATATTATAATGAGCTATCAGTTGGAATTTTCCTTTGTTGCTGGTAGCTGAGCAATCGAGATCATTGAGGACCTTAAATGAAGAACCACATAACTTCCCATTTAAAAATGTCAGAAGAACAACGTTATTATCTAAATATGGTAATTTAGAATGTTGGGTTCATTCATAGTTGAAGACAGTAGAGGTTGAGTACTTTCTTGTGATATAAAACATTCACACTCCCAAGTGATTTTCTTTTTTTATCCACTTTTTCTATTTTTCTCCCATCCCAATTCCACTGTGCCAATTCTCCCCTCCCCTGTCTTGAACGTTGCTCGCATATGCCCTTATTTCCGCTGTGCTGTATAATGACAATACATTTGAATCTAATCCAATTCAAGTTGTGTGGGAGTGTTATGATCACTTGGTTGCTAAATATTTTGGAAATTGAAACAATGGCAGTTGTTTGTTGTTGTGTAACCTTTTCAGTCTGGTTAGTCTGGTTAGCATCAGATTTGGTTCCATTACTTGGGCTAAATTAAGCCACAGATTATTCATGGACCAGACACTTCTGATTCACCGTGTGTTTGCACTGATGGAAATATTTTCTTCCCCTTATTAGCATCACCAAAGATGGGGACGGATCTGGACAGAATAGTGGCCATGATGAAGAACCATCGAGAGGGGATTCCCCTGAGGAAGCTCTCCGTCGTCTACGGCCAGACTTACCACCAGAACCTGACCCTCGCCTCCCTGGGCTTCCAGTCCACGGCCGACCTGGTGGCCTCCCTGGACGAGGACCTGGTTGTGGAAGAGGAGCACGTCTACCACAAGACACACTGGCCTCAGCGGGGGGATAGGCCTTCCGAACCGGCCGCGGGGGAACGCCGTCCGGCCACTCCCTCCAGAGCCACGACCCGATCGGGGAAAGACCCGCCACTAGCTCCCTTCGTATCAAACCTTTCACAGGCCAGCTCTCACTACGGGCCTCCACCTTCTGCAGGTATTTCATTTGGAGCTCCTTTAGGCCATGTCCAGACTAAAATGATTTTGGTAATTTTAGGCAAAGTATTTGATCGTTTGCACCATTCTGCCACACGGAACTGCGTTCTGGCAGCCTGAAGACGATACTTTCTGATACCAGCTCCCAGAGTGCGCAATTCTGAAGACGCACCCCATTGCGTCACCATCTTTACAAGCGATACGCGTCTTCTCCTGAACCGATGATGCGATAGTCCACCTCTCCCTTACCCCGCGTGTGAAAACATCACAACAATGGCATGTACAGCTATTGAGCTTGATCGGGCTTTTACAGCTTTACATATGCTGTGCTCTCTGTCTGAAGCGGAGCGGGGTTCTGCTGTACACGCACTCCCGACCGAGGCGCACACACATGCTCACACGCATCTCCCTTATTCCGCATGCAAACCCAGACAAAAAAAACAAACATGATACATATATGTCTTATATGTCCTGGCTAGAAGTGTTTATTAAACACCGGGAGTTATTATTAAACAACAATGGCATCAGAGTAGTTGCATTCGTGTTACAGAAGCTATTGAGCTTGATCCGGGAGGCTACTGTGATGCAATACACGATACTAACTAGAGATTAGCGTCACATAGCTGGCCTTTTTCTGAAAACCCAAGCGCATATTGTTCCATAGCATACGCCTTCAGTTGATCATGACAAATCCTCTCTTACCGTGACGATTAAAAAGCCTCCATAATTTATTAAATAAAGCTGTAGCCAGCCAGCTAGCATTGATGCTATTCAAAATGCTAAATAGCTAACCAACTAAATACAATAGACAGTGGTATCCTGAGGTAATGTTAAATACAACGTTTGCTAGTCGAAATGACTGGACACACACAGGGACAATTAAACATCAATCAATTAATTTATTCCAACAGGTAGTTTGAGCTGCATGTGAGCCGCGGTCTTTCTCTCCTCTCCTTTGGAAACTAATGACGTTACGTTAGCTCGAAAAGCACAGAACCAGCCGACACAAGTTAAGCTGCAGACACTATAACACTTCCAGTCTGGGGTTTTCAAAATAAAAGAAACAGGAAAGACATTTATTTAGTAAATTTGTGCCATGCACTTATTATCTTGAGACATTTTAGTTTTACGGAAACCTTAAAATGAAACTAAAACGAAACGGATCAAAATAGTTTTAGTCTGGACAAGGCCTTAGATTCCGCAGTCCTCTCCTCCACCAGCACCACCCGCCCTGCTCCTCTTCCACTCTCCAACACATCCAAGAGGACAGCATATTCAAAACACTCATCATGATCAAATCTGGCTTTCTGTGTCGTTAATTATTTTTACGGATGCACATTAGTTCGTTTTAATTGGCTTGTTGAAGCTAGATCAGGCTAAGATACCAGACCGTGAGTTCAACTCACGTTTTTTTCTCTCCTCTCACTGCTGGCTGGCGTCCACGGTGCTGCCCCCCCCGGCCTCGCTTGCTTGGCTCGCTTGCTGGCTTGGCTCGTGTCCATGGCTTTGCTCGGTTGGCTGTCTCTCCCCCATGGCCTTGGCACTGCACCGTCACCGGCCCAATAGACCTATCGCTAAGGCACGCCCCCTTTGAAAACTCGGACACAGAGCCGACCGTGAATGACTCGTTGACGATGGCGGCAGGCAGCCCCTTTCCTGACTGTGATGCAAGCCTTGCTTCACAGTCACGAAAGGGGCTAGGCCGCTGGAGATTGACCACAGCAGGTAATAGACCTGTTTTTTTTTAAAGATAACACAAATATTTCATCTAGAAGCAGACAGAGAGGGTTACAATATGCAGTGGAAAAGTACGTTCATGAGATACACATTTACCTTAGACCTCCATGGTGATGCAAGCATTAGCTATAGATAACGTCTCAAGCATTACTTACAGTTGACTTGATTGAAGATTACAAGAACTATGACGATAATCCATGATTACTACTATTGCTGATACATTTAGTTTAGTGGTCCAACGCAGTATACGAGCTAGACCCGACAGTTGTGTCACTAGTCACTAGAATGAGGAAAAAAGTGAGAGCTGTCACTTGCCAACAATCCTCCTCCATAAAGGGGTGAGACATCAGAGAATGGTATGCTGTACATTCTAGTGTACATCAGGTCAAATGATTGATTACACTAACTATAAATGTATAGTGATAGAGACCAAAGTAAAAATACCTAATAATAAAATAGACCTAGGGGGCGACAGTGGCTTGGGAGTAGAGCAGTCGTCTGGTAATCCGGAGGTTCCCGGTTTGATTCTCGCTCCTCCCGGGCAGCGTGTCGAAGTGTCCTTGAGCAAGACACTGATGAGCAGGTTGGCACCTTGCATGGTTGCCTCCACCGTCGGTGTGTGAATGTGAGTGAATGGGTAAGATGTGAGAAACAAATTGTAAAGCGCTTTGGATAAAAGCGCTATATAAATACAGCCATTTACCATTTACCAAAATACCTGTAAATCACAGTAAATGGGTACAGGTCAGGACATAGCTTTTCTTATAACACTAAGTATAAGTTATATTTAATATAGGGCGGCTACGTGGCGTAGTGGGCACGAATGACGGAGACGCTGGGCTTGCCTGTTCGAGCCCAGCGCTCCACATTGCTTTCAGTTTAGCTGGTCGTTCATACTAATACACATTGGCCGTATTAGGGGGTGGGAAACTGATGGGTGGGGATCGGGCGTTGTGGACAGCGACTCCTACAGGTCGGTTGGTGCGCCTGCGCAGTAGAATCAGGAAGTGTCGGGGGCAGCGTGAGCCTCCCACGCGTTACTCCTCACCACTGAGAGATCGAGCTGCGCAGGTGAAAAGATGCGACTGCTGTTACCTCAAGTACCGGAGGGGACTTGTGCTATGTATGACTTAGTCCACATTGCAGCCGGCTTGTGGGGGGCAAGAAACAGCGTTCGTGACAGGGGAGGGTTGAATTGGATGATACGAAATTGGGATGGGAGAAAATATAGAAAATGGGAGAAAAAGTGGATCAAATTTTTTTTTTATATTTAATATAAATATAAATAAATGCATATACAACACATTCTCAAGATAGATCACTCTGATTAGAAAAGAAAACCCACAACTAAAGTGTACATAAATAGCCACTATTTTTAATATATACAATAAATATACATGGATTTACAGTTACACAAATGGATGTACGATATAAACTGGAATAGCGAACAATATCATGTATTGTTGTGATACATCTATGGTAATTTAACATTATATTCTTCTAGTACCTCCATTATGGATTAATAGCCTGGTCTGTTGACATTTGCAATATCAGCAACTGTTGATGAAGATTAAGTACTTTAAGTAAACCAGCAATCTGAGGGACACAGAGCAGCATAACTGGACCACTTTAACAACCTTCAGGTCAATCGAGGGTTGAATGCACTGAAATACAAGAACACCCTATAGATTAGAATATGTACTGTACTTTTACTTTTGAAACTTAATACAGTACTGTAGTGATTGTAATGGTACATAATTCACCCACAGACCTATTGTTAGGAACATTCTAGAAAAGTAGTGCCGCCCGAACATTCTGGAACGTGTGTGATGATGTCATGGCAGTACATTCTAGAACCTTAGCGCTGCCCGATCATTCTGGAACGTTGGTGATGATGTCATAGTAGAACCTTCTAGAACCTCTAACATTCCTATTAAGCATTCTGTTTAGCTTTCTAGTAATGTCCACCTTCCATTGGGGGAGCCTGGCATAGATATCTATATAGAACACTAGATAGCTTAAGGCGGAGTCACCAGCGTCACTGAACCGCCGCCATCTTGCTCGAGTCAGCCTTGAGTGAGGGTGAGTGAGCTGCACAGACAAAAATACTCATAACTCGCTGAAATATTGACGGATTTACCAACGGGTTGGTTTATTACAAGCATTATTAACGTGGCTATGATTCAAGCGGTTTGTAAAAAAAACTAAAAAAAAAACTGCCTTTAAGTAAAAAAAGTAGACATGAATGTTATCAGTAGCTGAGCTTCCTCGATCAAGATGGCCGCCCTATGACGACGTCGCTCTACATTGGCCGGCAGCGCGGGTAAGCTATCTAGTGTTCTATATAGATATCCATGGAGCCTGGTGCCCACAGGCCGGCACTCCTCATCTGGAGTAAGAGGGGAGGAGAGAGGGGTGATGGATAAGGGGAGAGGGATGAGGGGGAGGTGAATGAGGAGAGAGGGATGAGGGGGAGAGAGGGATATTATTCAGTTAATGACATGATTGTAAAGCTGCACACATTCCATGATGCTCACTTTAGTCCAAAAACATAAATCAGACCTCTTTCATTGTCACTCATGTCCTGTCTTGGGTTGACCTGTGTCGTCTCTGTGAGGGCAGTAACATCTCCAGCACACCTCATTCTGTGAAGAAAACACAAAAAGCTGAGTATTGGCTAAGCATAGACAGATAATAATAATAGTTCATTTATGGAGCATCTTTCATACATAAAATGCAGCTCAAAGTGGATTTTATTGACAACAAACATAACAACTTTGACAGATCAACATTTGTGTTTGCCTTGTCAGGGATAAAACGAAAAGTCCAAGGCCCTCATTTATCAACGTTGCGTACGCACAGATATGTGCTTAACCCGTGCGTACGACCATTTCTAAGCAAAGTGTGGGATTTATCAATTTGAACGTGAACTTGACTTTGTGCTTATATCTACGCACAGCTCGGAGCATGCGTACCTGACGCCCGGTGGTAGAATATGATACTGCAGACGGACGGCATATGCGCTCATCAGTTTCATGCATGTTTCAATGCGGAAATAAGCTTCCGTGCATTACTCCCGACACTGGCGCGTGTTCTGTATGAACCGTAATTCATTATAGTTCATTGTGAAATAGCGATAGTAGTGTAATTATTGTCAAACCCTTAATAGCATGTGGAATAGGTATTTCCGAATGAATTCAGCCTGGTTCATAGCGTTATTATAGGAATACTTCTCCGGTGTGCGCTCAGATGTTTTCAGAGATATAGGGCATGTCTATTTGCAGAGAGAGAGAACATAATAATATTAAGTAGAGTTCGCTACCCGAGACACATTCTCCTTGATTTGTACCGCAATTTGAGACCCACATTGGAGCGTGGAGCAAAACGCAGTGTTGGATGTCTAATTTCCCCAACCCCACCAACCATATACAATATCCATATATCAATAACAGGAGGCCAGAGAGGATTTTACGCCAGGTTACCCAACATCATCGGAGCAATATATAGACTGTACCCATATAGCTTTCAATGCTCCATCAATAAACAAATCCAGTAATGTGAACGGGATTCCACTCGGTCAATGTACAGATAATCTGCGATGCGCATTTTGGCTGATAATGTGCCGGTGGCCGCGTCTCATTCAGGCCTAATTGTATTTAATTCAATTGTAATGTTATTACTGGGGTATCTAAAACATCACTTAAATGCAGATCAGGGTTATCCACTGAAGCCATAATGACTCTGACCAGAACCACGGGCTCATGACGAGCGCACATAATAGGCATTGTAGAGCGCAGAGTTGGCCTGCTGACAGCTTGTCATTTATTTCTGTCAATGTGCTGGTTCTGTAGCAGGACTGGGTCAGTCAACATCCTTGGCTCCCGGCGCACCGAAGATAGTCTACACGCTCCCTCCTCCTCAGCGGAGTTGTCTGTGAACTTGGCAACTTCATTGGATTTATTTATTCTCAAAAAATATCTATAATCATACGATTAAATATTGTTTAAAATAAAACGCTAAATACTATTATTCTGTGTGTCATGTTTCCAAATAAGATTGTTCACAACGGGAAATGCTGTGTATACGTTCAATTTGTTGGTTGGACCTCGGTGATCAATCTTGCTCTCAGTGAAGTCTCTCAGAGTTCGCTCGGGTTAGACCATTATTTCACATCCCATGGGGGTGTTTTATGACCATAATAATCGGGGTGGTTCTGGTATGCAAATACTTAAAACTATGCACAAGCTCCAACGTGGGATCAAAGTGATATTTATCAAGACAGGTGTGCGTAGGACCTGTGTATGCACGTGTGATAAATCCAGTTTTTTTTTGTGCGTGCACACATTCTAAATTCTGTGCTTACGAACGAAAGTAGAAGACTTTCTAAGAAGTGTTGATAAATGAGGGCCCTGGACTTATTTACTGTTTACATCGTTGTCCCTGTTGTTACTGGTTTCAAGTGGCACTATGGCATCTGAAGTGCATCGAGCATTCTTAGTGCATGTAGTAGTATTCATGTTATTAGTATTCTGTTGTCTGTTAGCCAGTTCTTTATACTATCAATGGTGGTCACTACATTACATCTATAACTATAACTGTCCTTGTTGGTCATCATTTCCACTGTTATGCACCTGGCTTGCGGTAACGTTGCTGACGTTATGATGCAGAAAGCTAACCTTATGATACAGAAGGCTCACGTTATGATGCAGAAAGCTAACCTTATAATACAGAAGGCTCACGTTATGATGCAGAAAGCTAACCTTATGATACAGAAGGCTCACGTTATGATGCAGAAAGCTAACCTTATGATGCAGAAATATCTCCGGTATCGTTACATGTTGGCAGCTAACGTTAGCTAGCTGCTAACGTTAGCTAACTGGGCTGGATATACGATAGCTAGTTCGCAGTCAAAGTCAAACGTTAGCAAACTAATAGTTTGGTCTACATTTCTAATACATGCCGTCAAATATTATGTCTTTATGAATTGACCTTACCTTTGAGCAAACATAAGTGTCCTTGGTAATGGTATTCACATTCAGTTGTGTATGTGGTCGACGACACAATATAATCCATCGCTTGCATTTCTCTAGTTTTCGTTTGGGCTTCGGGAAAGGTATGAAATATACTCCTCCATCCAGTCTTTCAGGGTACCTGGTGTCCGAATTACAGGTACCCCACGCACAGCGTTTCACCATCGGATATTAGGTAGATAATAACATATAAACTGAACTCTTACACAGTGGTTTTGATCACAGCCGTCTGGTAGAGCCATATGGAATCCGCGATCACGGAATTGCGGACGGAATCGCGGAATTGAGCAATAAAAATGGAATCAACTAAAAAAAATTTTTTTTTTTTTTAACTTTTTTTTTTTATGTTGTGGGACTTGTACAACACTTTGTTCAACTTTGCCAGTGCTGTAAAGTTTAAACCTTTTTAAATCTTAGACAAACAAAACACTTTGCTTTCATGAAATATTGTAAGCCTTCATTTGAGGCTTTATAAAAGCAGCACAATGAACACAAATCTGTCAGTGCCGAGTCCGACCTCATCTTAAATAACAAACAGCATTGCTTGTTGTAGTTAACAAAGAGAGGCAGAGTTGATTTTGCAAAAATATATATATTATATATTTTTTTAATAATAGAATTTTATTTTCATATTCGAATCCCATGCCCATCGAACTAAGCTTCGAAGTATTTAAGACAGCCCTATTAAATGGACTGTTATATCTTATTAAATTGTGGACATTTATTCATTCCCACTTATTAGACACTATTTCTGATGGTAAAATGAGCGTACAAAGCAAAATACAGAATTCTGAAAAAAAAAAACGGAATTTGGAAAAAAAGAAAATGGAATTTGGAAAAAAATAAAACTGATTTCATATGGCTCTACGCGTCTGGTTTGATGCAGCCCACAAATGGCTTTTCTGGTGTTGACCGAGTTTTCTGCAGCGAAGATTTTTGCTGTGATATGATTGGACAAATTCTATTTTGGGGCGTTGTTTAGCGACAGGTCTATTGTCTTTAACAACTGTTGGTATCGTTGTCTCGACCTAATCTAAACTTCAAATCTGCAATATCCGGGCATTCGGCATCAACTGTTGGATTCTGGGTGTGATCAGCCTGTAATCAACTCGTCACCTGTGGTTCCGTGAAGTCTCTGCATTGTGTTGTTTATACTCTTACTTATCATACTGGCTGTCACACGCTAGCTCACCCCCATTGGTACTGTACATCCGTAAGCAGAAGAATCAACACTGGAAACGTGATACCTTTCCTTGAAACGTTATGTTTATTCCATAAACATATCCTCAAGATGGAAACAGTTCTGAAAGTCTTTGAAAAGTCTATTAAATTCATTATTATATCGATCTCTCCTGTTATCAGCTCGATGGTTTGTTGCGGCCCAGTGGTTAGCCAAAAGCCTTCCCTGTTAGCCGAAGCTAGCTATCTCGTGGCTCCAGAGGTATATTCCCTTCCCCTGGAGCTACAGCTGCTGTTTCGAAACGCTCGTCTGCTTGTCTGGTTCGTCTCCTAGTCTGACTCAAACCGGAAGAACTCGCAACTATAAAGTATATTCCTTAGCAACGGCTGCTAGCCCATAGCAACCCCACCCTATCTCATCACTATAGCAATGGCTTCTCCCCTCCCTAGCCGACCAGCTATATTTGTTGATGCTAAAGCACCTCGGCTGATGACCTCGGTGCTGCTGGCTGCTATCGCTCCCACAGAGCCTGTGCCCAGACCTTGTCTGTCTTTGGTTCCAAAGTTCAACACACGATACAATGTTTTAACTAATATCTCTATAGATATGTACTTTACCTACATGTTATAACCCTTTAGACCTACAACGCCTGCTAATAATGCATTATATATCCTGTATATATACACACAAATGTGTTTCCCCGGTTTCAATGGGATAACACACAGAGATGTATGTCTCAGCGTTTACAGTTTAACAGGGTTAAACTGATATCTATAGGTTGTTATAACCAAAAATGAAAACCATTGATTTCATCAAGTGGCTTAAACGAGGAAATATTGTGCACTTCACACGTTTTTATAATTGTTTTGTCGAAACCGGAAAGCCTGTAGCCTGTACTTCCTGTACTTTAGGAGGCATATCTTGTCCAGCCTAGTTGTTGTGTAACCTTTTCAGTCTGGTTAGTCTGGTTAGCATCAGATTTGGTTCCATTACTTGGGCTAAATTAAGCCACAGATTATTCATGGACCAGACACTTCTGATTCACCGTGTGTTTGCACTGATGGAAATATTTTCTTCCCCTTATTAGCATCACCAAAGATGGGGATGGATCTGGACAGAATAGTGGCCATGATGAAGAACCATCGAGAGGGGATTCCCCTGAGGAAGCTCTCCGTCGTCTACGGCCAGACTTACCACCAGAACCTGACCCTCGCCTCCCTGGGCTTCCAGTCCACGGCCGACCTGGTGGCCTCCCTGGACGAGGACCTGGTTGTGGAAGAGGAGCACGTCTACCACAAGACACACTGGCCTCAGCGGGGGGATAGGCCTTCCGAACCGGCCGCGGGGGAACGCCGTCCAGCCACTCCCTCCAGAGCCACGACCCGATCGGGGAAAGACCCGCCACTAGCTCCCTTTGTATCGAACCTTTCACAGGCCAGCTCTCCACCTTCTGCAGGTATTTCATTTGGAGCTCCTTTAGATTCCGCAGGCCTCTCCTCCACCACCACCACCCGCCCTGCTCCTCTTCCACTCTCCTGCACATCCAAGAGGACAGCCAAGGAGCTTAAGGAAGACCAGCTGCTCCAGAGTGTCAGAGAGGTCGGTAATCGGTTTTCTTTTACTCAAGTATTATTTTATTTTTTTAACATATAATTAAAAATATTTGTCAATGTGTGGATAGATATTTGGGAACAAATATTTCATAATGGTATGTTTTTGCTTGTATCTTTATCTTTGCTTGTGACTGATAATAACCATCACTCACTGCGATGTAACAGGTGATATGTGCCTACCCGTACGCGGCTCAATCACTGGAACAGCTACAGAACTGCTACTTCCTGCGTTTCGGCGCCTCTCTTCCTCTGGAGCAGTACATATCTGTGTACGACAGGGAGACTGCCCGGATACAACCTGCTGCGTCTGGGACGGCAGCGGCAAACCAGGGGACGGCTAGGCCTCAGAAAGCTGCAGGTAGACGGACGCCAGCGCATTAACATGAGGTTAAAGGGGACATGTTGTGTATCTTTTCAACAGGTTTTTATGGCTTCCTTGAAAATGTGTGATGTGGAACAATTTGACCAGATATTATTCACTGAGGCGGACAACAGAGTCTTTGATTAAGCATAGAGTTTACTGACGGAATGACGTGTTGCAACCAGGCTTGCCGCAGTAGCCGGTGATACCTGTGTTACTCTGTGTTCAGGCATCCACCGAGTACTTCACTTGCCCACCGCCCCACCGGTGCTGTTTCAGTAGCGATACCAAGGGTGCTAAACGTGTTATCAAGCTGGTAAATCAGACAACCTTATGAACTGAAACGTGTGGACAGCAGCTATTTTTAGGTTTCACTTTCACTTAGTTTTAACTAAGAGAAAGAAGGATCTAGAGGCGACACGACATGTTACACAGCGATAGCGGAGGATTGGAATTAAACCTTGCAGCAGCGAAAGCTGGACTGGAGAAGAGCTCAGAGGACCAGTCCAGACCAGTAACAGTATGTTTGCGCGATGCGCTGAATAAGGCTGCAGTTACATTGGTCCATCTGTCAATAAACAGATAGAAAAGTGAAGGAAGGTATTACTGTCCGTTTGTTTATTTTTTAATTAGAACCTAACGTCAACTCTGTCTGTCCAACAAATGGATACTGATCATTGAAAATAGATTAAAAACAGATGTAGATGGACAGACACGGAAGAACCGCACAATGTTAAAGATCAAAGTAAGCGTTCTACAGATATTGAGCGTGATTTAGTAAAACCGGTGTTGTCGTGAGTTTATTAGTCATGGGAAATTCCACATCACCATGGCAACAACCTTAGTTGCAACACACAGAGACCTTGGTTACAACAATGGCCTAGATCTCTAACAAATTGTGAGCTAACAAAGTATTTATACAGGAGAGTAGACAAAACAAGTGGAGCGTTGATGTACATAATATGAATTCTAGATACGTTGTTGATATGATGTGTTGTGTGTACATATGTGTGTACAAGTTGATGTGTAGAGAGTGGGGGGGGGTAGAGTGTTGTAGATAGATATGTCTGGGAGTGAAGGCTATGTGTATGCGATCGTGCGCACACGCGTGTGTGTAATAGTAAGAGAGAGAGGGAGATATAGTGTGTTTGTGCATGTGTGTGTGTGAAAGAGAGAGAGAAAGAGAGTGGTGTGTTGGTAAATCATCCTATCGATGTGGAACATGTTTGTTAAGTCCTTGGCAAAAAATTCAAACTAGTTCTAAATCTAATTTAAAGGAACACACCAACTTTTGGGGATAATTAGCTTATTTTCCATCTATCCTGGAGCAGATACATACCATTTTCTTCTCTGTGCATGCATTAGGCTTAGGGAACAGCCGCACTGTTAGCCTAGCTTAGCGTCATTCATTGGAAGTAGGTGTGCCAGTGTAGCCTAGTTCCCAACAGTCACAAAATACATTCCAAATACAACTCCAAAACGTTCCTGTAAACATGTTGTGACCTGTGTAAAATAGTTCCGAGTATATATCTGCTTAGAAAACTAAAATGAAAAAAAAAAAAAAATATCTCTCCACGTGGTAAATACACAGGTCACAACATGTTTACAGGAACGTTTTGGAGTTGTATTTGGAGTGTATTTCGTGACTGTTGGGAACTAGGCTACACTGGCACACCTACTTTCAGTGAATGACGCTAAGCTAGGCTAACGGTGCGGCTGTTCCCTAAGCCTAATGCATGCACAGAGAAGAAAAGTGTATGTATCTGCTTGTCTAACTCCAGGGTAGATGGCAAATAAGCAAATTTCCCCAAAAGTTGGCGTGTTCCTTTAAATTATAACATTTTTCAAGGACCTCTTGCACTCCTTGTACTGAACACAATGTGTTTGGTGGATGTAGCACACGCCACATTATTTTCTTCCCCTGCCTGGCTAATAATGGGTAAACATTATTATAATTATTTTACAAACCGGGCAGTACATTAGGTAAGCAGTGTTCCTGGCTCCAAAAAGCACAGCTAAGCTGATTGATTGATCAAAGCTCATTCATAGCTTGTGTTCCCATTGTGACATCATTGAGGGGAAGCGATTCTGAACAGCTTGTTTAGGCATGTTCATTTGAAGACTTCAAAACCTTGGCCCAACGGCGAGTAAATACTGTAATGCCATTTTCCACGCAGCACCTAAATAATATTGCAGGCTGCCAAATCCATAATACAATTTATAATTCTCATCCTAAATTTGTTCTGAAATGCAAATCATAATCCTTTCGTCTTGTTTGACCCCCCACTCCATTTCCTCTCATAGCTATTCCAAAACAGCAGAAGAAAGGCCAGAAAGAGACCGTTCCAAACCCATCCAAAGTCACAACCAAGCCCTCATCAAACACCTTAGCAGGGCCCTCATCAAACATCGCTCCATCATTCACTCCACCTCCACCCTCGTCACCTTTACCAGGATGGACACCACTTGTCCAACACACACCACTTGTCCCTCACACACCACTTTTCCCTCACACACCACTTGTCCAACACACACCACTTGTCCCTCACACACCACTTCTCCCTCACACACCACTTGTCCATCACACACCACTTGTCCCTCACACACCACTTGTCCAACACACACCACTTGTCCAACACACACCACTTCTCCCTCACACACCACTTGTCCAACAGACACCACTTCTCCCTCACACACCACTTGTCCCTCACACACCACTTGTCCAACAGACACCACTTCTCCCTCACACACCACTTCTCCCTCACACACCACTTGTCCAACACACACCACTTGTCCAACAGACACCACTTCTCCCTCACACACCACTTCTCCCTCACACACCACTTCTCCCTCACACACCACTTCTCCCTCACACACCACTTCTCCCTCACACACCACTTGTCCCACCGAAGCCAGTCGCCACAGCACGCGCGTCTAAGTCTGGATTCCTTGCTCTTGGAGGAGGCGTGAAGCTGACCAGGCGTGAAGTCAAGAAGAGGTGGAGGCTGAGTGACGAACGCAGTTCCCCCGTCTTCACGGACGCCTACCATGCACAGCTGAGGGAGGTCCACGGGGCTAACGTGCGGGCAGCGGAGGCCCGGGAGGAGGAGGAGGAGGAGGAGGAGGTGAAGGGCAGGAGGAGGAAGAGGGCCCTGGATCCAGACACGGTCAACAGCCTGGTGGAGGATGTGATTAGAGAGATCGCTGCAGAGGGAGAACTGGTGACCAGAGAGAAGGTGAGAAGTACTCGTATATATATACACTTCACAGAAGTACTGAAGGAATACACACTATATATATACACTTCACAGAAGTACTGAAGGAATACACACTATATATATACACTTCACAGAAGTACTGAAGGAATACACACTATATATATACACTTCACAGAAGTACTGAAGGAATACACACTATATATATATACACTTCACAGAAGTACTGAAGGAATACACACTATATATATACACTTCACATAAGTACTGAAGGAATACACACACTATATATATACACTTCACAGAAGTACTTAAGGAATACACACTATATATATACACTTCACAGAAGTACTGAAGGAATACACACTATATATATACACTTCACAGAAGTACTGAAGGAATATACACTATATATACACTTCACAGAAGTACTGAAGGAATACACACTATATATATACACTTCACAGAAGTACTGAAGGAATACACACTATATATATACACTTCACATAAGTACTGAAGGAATACACACACTATATATATACACTTCACAGAAGTACTTAAGGAATACACACTATATATATACACTTCACAGAAGTACTGAAGGAATACACACTATATATATACACTTCACAGAAGTACTGAAGGAATATACACTATATATACACTTCACAGAAGTACTGAAGGAATACACACTATATATATACACTTCACAGAAGTACTGAAGGAATACACACTATATATATACACTTCACAGAAGTACTGAAGGAATACACACTATATATATATACACTTCACAGAAGTACTGAAGGAATACACACTATATATATACACTTCACAGAAGTACTGAAGGAATACACACTATATATATACACTTCACATAAGTACTGAAGGAATACACACACTATATATACACTTCACAGAAGTACTGAAGGAATACACACTATATATATACACTTCACAGAAGTACTGAAGGAATACACACTATATATATACACTTCACAGAAGTACTGAAGGAATATACACACGTTGTGAACTGAACATACTGTATTTCCGCTAGATGAACGTAATTGTGAACGCGTTCATTCTCTGCACTCTATCACAGTATAACTTTGTTCAAAAGTGTGCCCGATTTGGGACGGACACACACACACACACGCTCGCGCACACGCACACACACGCACGCACGCACGCACGCACGCACGCACGCACGCACGCACACACACACACACACACACGTGTTGTGTGCGGAGAGAGAGACTCATTATGCGCGACGCGGGCCGCCCCTTCAAGGCAATGGTAGGGGAAACGCTGATAAATAATCACAGTGATGGAAATGCCAGTATTCTGATTGCTGTCTGTGGTTTCATATGGGTTGTGGCAATAATTTTGACAAATAATAGCTTGTAGCAACGTATTGAAAAAAGAACTATAAACGAGTTCATTTTTGAAACCATGAATCAAAATTCAAAAATTTGAATTATGAACTTGATATATTTCAGTGTTTACAGCCTTATCAACCCGCTGTTCCGTGAAGTCTCTGCGGAGTCTGCGCTGTGTTTGTTTTTTTGTTGATGATGGTTATCTTACTTGGAAGTCGACCTCCCCCGTACTGGCTGTAACACTGTCCACCCCGTTAATGCATCCGGGCAAAATAATCAACTCGAAGCGTGGTCTCTTTCCTTGATGGTTATGTTTATTTCATAAACATAAGACTCGTACAAGATGGAACAAGTTGAAAGTCTTTGAAATGTGAAGAAACTAAATTAATAATTCTAATAATCTCTCTTGATGGTTGCGGCCTAGCTCCGTGGCCGAAGCCTGTCCTGTTAGCCGGAGCTGACTATCTGTCCTATTAGCCGAAGCTAGCTTGTCCTCATGGTCGGGGTCTCCCTTCCCCCTCTCCCAACCCTCGTCCGAGAGCTGGGAGTTCCGCTCCTGTCTCGCTGTCATCGCTCGTCTGCTAGTCTGACTCAACCCGGAAGAACCCCCAGCTATAAAGTGTATTTCCCTAGCAACGGCTGTTAGCCATAGCAACGTCTCTCTCTCTCTCTCGCTTGTGCGCTCGCTCTACCCTACCCCCACCACCACTTCTAAGTGATGACCAGACTGCCACAGCACCTCTGTGGATGATGACCTTGGCCAGTGTCTTATCTCTCTCACAGGCCCCTGTCTGTGTCTCCCAGTCTAACTTTAAACACACGTACATAGGAGCTGTTTCCTCAGCGTTTATAGTTTAACAAGTACAGTTTAAACTAATATCTATAGGTTGTTATAACCAAAAATGAAAACCATTGATTTCTTACAAACTGAACTAGTTCATTTTAAAATGTGTGAACTGAACTAGTTCATGTAGAAATTGAACTTTCCCAACATTGTATACACAATACAGTATAGATGTACTTCACAGAAGTACTGAAGGAATATACACACACTATAGATGTACTTCACAGAAGTACTGAAGGAATATACACAGTATAGATGTACTTCACAGAAGTACTGAAGGAATATATACAATACACTATAGATGTACTTCACAGAAGTACTGAGGGAATACACACATTATAGATGTACTTCACAGAAGTACTGAAGGAATAATATACACAATATAGTATAGATGTACTTCACAGTAATGTATGAATGTAATTTTAGTTGCAGCTGAACTGAAGAGTTGTACCCATTAGCAAGGTTGCCTAGCTTGGTTGCCCTAATTACCTAATTACGAGAACCTCATCCTTCACTCTGTCATCTTTCTCTCCCATTACAGAAGCAGAGACCCTGACACTGGTAACGTCGAACCGTCCGACTACTTGCCAGCTGGACCAGCTACCCTCCCCACTCCTCCAGACCATAGCACCAGACATCCTCCCATTCCTAACTGCAACCATCAACTCCTCACTCAACTCGGGGGTGGTCCCCACCTCCCTAAAACAAGCCAGAGTCACGCCGCTCATAAAAAAACCAACCCTGAACCCTACCGTCATAGGCAACTACCGTCCTGTCTCTCTTCTCTCCTTCCTTTCTAAAACACTTGAACGTGCTGTATCCAACCAACTTACTGCTTATCTCTTACAGAATGACCTCCTAGACCCTAATCAGTCAGGCTTCAGGACTGGTCACTCCACAGAGACAGCCCTCATTGCGGTCACAGAGGCACTTCACTTAGCAAAAGCGAAAGGCCTCTCCTCTGTCCTGATTCTCCTAGATCTATCTGCAGCCTTCGACACAGTCAACCACCAGATCCTCCTTGCGGCCCTCGCAGGAATGGGAGTGGCTGGCTCTGCGCTGACATGGCTGTCATCATACCTCAATGACCGCTCCTACCAAGTGTCATGGAGAGGGACCCTGTCGGCCACCCGCCCCCTGCGGACGGGTGTCCCCCAGGGCTCGGTTTTAGGACCCCTTCTCTTCTCCCTCTACACTAAATCACTGGGTAACATTATCACGTCTCATGGCTTCTCCTACCATTGTTATGCCGACGATACTCAACTCTTCCTCTCCTTCCCTCCCTCAGATATCCACGTCTCTGAGCGGATCTCGGCCTGTCTGTCCGACATCTCCGCCTGGATGACGTCCAACTACCTCAAACTGAACCTAAGCAAAACAGAATTGCTCCACCTTCCGGCCAAATCCTCCCCCCTAACCGACCTTTCAATCACAGTCGAGAATGCAGCTGTGACTGCGTCCCCGACCGCCAAGAACCTTGGTGTTGTCCTCGACGACCAGTTGAACTTCTCTGCTCACATCGCAGCGACGACCAGAACCTGCCGATTCCTCCTGAGCAACGTCAGAAGGATCCGCCCCTTCCTGACAAAAGAAGCCACCCAACTCCTCGTCCAATCAACAGTCATCTCCCGCCTCGACTACTGCAATGCACTGCTCGCTGGCCTCCCGGCCACTGCCACTAAGCCTCTTCAACTCATTCAGAACGCAGCGGCCCGCCTGATCTCAAACCTACCGAAGTCGGCCCATGTCACCCCACTTCTTAGGGACCTGCACTGGCTCCCCATTGCTGCACGAATCCGCTTCAAGGCCCTCGACCTAGCATACCGTGCGGCAAAGGGAACCGCTCCCGCCTACCTCCGGTCAATGGTCTCTAACTACACACCCTCAAGACCCCTACGCTCTGCATCTTCTGGCCGCCTCAGACCTACTCCTATCCAAGCTCCGGGAGGGTCATCAAAGAGAAGTCGCCTATTCTCAGTCCTTGCCCCACAATGGTGGAATGAACTACCCACCCCAGTTAGGACAGCCGAATCACGTCCAATCTTTCGCCGTCGACTAAAGACGCACGTCTTCAACCATTTATCTGAATTTAAAAAAAAAACAATAAAAAAAAAATCTAACCCTAACTAACCGTACTGTCATGCACTTGTCCTAATAAACTAACCTACACTGTAGCACTCAACACTTTGATGAACATTGTTGCTCAGCTGATAGAGTTGTGCCCTTCCTGATGGCTTGTCGTACAGAACTTGTAAGTCGCTTTGGATAAAAGCGTCAGCTAAATGACTAAATGTAAATGTAAATGTAAATTACTAGTCAGTGAGAAAAGTGGCCAATTCTGCATCACTGGAAAATGATTTCTCCATTGTGTCTGGATACATTTGTTGTTCCTATTCCACTCTGGCCAGTGGCCATGCTGCTGTTGTCCTTGGGTCTGACACTGCAAAGTTCTGTTTTGAAGCCCCTTAGCCCCCAAGCCAGGATTTTATTTGACCATGTAAATTACTTTACACATACATATTTTTACAAGTAGCTTGCTTTTTTACTGTAAATCAGATCCTAGGTCTACATTATCAATGTAAACAAAACTTTTACAGACACCAAATCTGCACTTTTATCGCAGCGTTGCATAGTATTGCAATATTGAATACTATATTGAATCGTGGACCAGATCATATAATATCGTCAGATTCTTGCCAATAACACATCCCCACCATCTGCCCCTCCTCCCAGGTGATCTCCAGGGTGTGCGTGCTGCTGCAGGTTCCCTCCCTGGAGGCAGGTAGGATAGACCTCCGCTGGCAGGTACCAGCTCTGAAGGACTACTCACGCACCATCAGAGAGATCAACATGTTCATAGAGGTGACACACACACACACACACACACGCACACGCACACGCACACACATTAAAAACAGATCAGCTCAAAGGTGCTTTACTGTAAACGTGCAGGGAAACCATGTGATCCTATTTTATGTTGAGGAGGATATGAGGGCATTACATATACTTAAATTAATTCTGTAATGAACCCTAACGCTAAACCCTAACCTTAACCGTGACACTACAGTAGCTCGTTAAAACGAAATCAGGACATTGATCATGTCCTCATTTGGTCCCCAAATCCCCAAATGTCCTGATTTGGGGATTCTGGTGTTTATTCTCCAAATTGGTCCTGATTTTTCACATAAATGTAACCCCCCCCCCCCACACACACACACACACATACATGCAATATAAAAAAAAAAGGTCCCATCTCATCTGTTGATTGTATTTGTGTCTGGTCAGAGCGCAGAAGCGGTCTCAGCCGTCTGTACCCTGTACGAGCTGGGCCAGTCTCTGGCAGGCCTGAAGGACAAGAAGCGCTACGAGGAGCTGAACCTGGGACCACTCTGCAAACTGCCCCTCATCCACCGCATGTTCAAGATCGACGCGAACACCAAGGATGACGACATTCACCAGATAGCGACCGTGGACATCCTGAGGGTGAGACGGCGACACCGGCGACTACTACTATATCTACATCCGTCTGTGTTCCTAGCTTCTCAGTGTCTATATCTAATGTACAGCTGTCTGTGTTTCCTGGCTTCTCAGTGTCTATACCTACAGTCGTCTGTGTGTCCTGGCTTCTCAGTGTCTATACCTACAGTCGTCTGTGTGTCCTGGCTTCTCAGTGTCTATACCTACAGCCGTCTGTGTGTCCTGGCTTCTCAGTGTCTATACCTACAGCCGTCTGTGTGTCCTGGCTTCTCAGTGTCTATACCTACCTGTGTTTCAAGTTTCTTTATTAGTTGTCATACAGAAATACAGAATACTTTGTATGAAATGCTTCTTTCTGTTTTGCTCCTGAGAGTGTGCTAGTTTCCTGGCTTCTCAGTGTCTATACCTACAGTACAGCCGTCTGTGTTTCCTGGCTTCTCAGTGTCGACTCTATACCTACAGTACAGCCGTCTGTGTTTCCTGGCTTCTCAGTGTCGACTCTATACCTACAGTACAGCCGTCTGTGTTTCCTGGCTTCTCAGTGTCGACTCTATACCTACAGTACAGCCGTCTGTGTTTCCTGGCTTCTCAGTGTCTATACCTACAGCTGTCTGTGTTTCAAGTTTCTTTATTAGTTGTCATACAGAAATACAGAATACTTTGTATGAAATGCTTCTTTCTGTTTTGCTCCTGAGAGTGTGCTAGTTTCCTGGCTTCTCAGTGTCTATACCTACAGCCGTCTGTGTTTCCTGGCTTCTCAGTGTCTATACCTACAGCCGTCTGTGTTTCCTGGCTTCTCAGTGTCTATACCTACAGGCGTCTGTGTTTCCTGGCTTCTCAGTGTCTATACCTACAGCCGTCTGTGTTTCCTGGCTTCTCAGTGTCTATACCTACAGCCGTCTGTGTTCCTGGCTTCTCACTGAGCTATACGTGTCTCGCTTTATTCTGGGCAACTATAGCTTTGATAATTTTTTTGTACTGCATTCAAGGAGCGTCATATTGACTCCCATTCTCCTTTAGTTAAAAACACAAAGGGCTTCAGTCATGGTGTACTTCGCATGTGTTTTTTCTCTGTGTGCGTAGAGCCTCCGCTGCTTCAGGAAGAAGGTCACCAAGCCCAAAATAGATCTGGCGGAGTTTATGAAGCACCTGGCCGACCAGTACAACTGTGAGTCCCCGTACGAGCTGGGCATCCGGATCGAGAGCGTGGGCCTGGCCATAGCGGTGAGAGGTCACCTCCAAAGATTTAGTTTATCATTATGATTACCTGGTATGCTTACTTTGAGAAGATGCCAATTAAGTAAAGCCTTTACTTGTAGAGCACCTTTTAAATACAATGCAATAATGTGCTTTAGAAACTCTTCAAATCTAAATAAAACAAGGACTCTATAAGGACTCTTAAAAGTATTCATTGTACCAAGCACGGATTGTACCATTAACACTAATTAATTTGACACCTTGGTCAACATCGCTCCTCCCTCTTCAGACCCTACAGAAGGTGGGTGTCTGTGAGCACAGCTACTTGGAGCGAGCCAGGCTGGCCATCCAGAGAGAGCTGGAGGAAGAGGTCATGGAGAGGATGTGGAAGATGAAGAAAAGCGTGATGGAGCCGGCACAAGGCCCCGTCCTCTTCTCCTCAATTGGCTGCTCTGAGATCAGGAAGAAGTACGTCTCCATGATGGCTTCGGAGGCCGTGCTGGAGGTCTTCACCAACGCAGCAGACGTCTTCAGCCCCGGGATGGCCAAGGTGGGTGGCAGACACCAATCTGGCCATTGGCCGATGTATAATTGCTCCTTCCTGTCCCTTGAGGCTTCACATTCCCTTTTGGTTTTCACAGCAGAAGAGTGTCTGACGTCTAGAAATCACAATTCTTCCCTTGTTGCCAAATATATTACCCTATATCAGAATCTTATTTGCAGTACACAGGCAGCGGTTATGAAATCCTTGTGTAGAATGTATTGTTCCAGAATCACAGGGCTATCGCAACCCTGTTTAGTAGGGCCAGGTAAAGATATAGAAAATACAGACGTCTCTAGTTTGCCTCCCGTCCTACAGACGTCTCTAGTTTGCCTCCCGTCCTACAGACGTCTTGCGCCAAGTTTCTGTTTAACTACGACGGAAACTCAGTTGACCAAATTATATCTTTTGACAACAATGGCAGGTGCCGAAACCCCCTGAAACCAGCGGCATCGAGCCCAATTGAATCGATATCGATATAGAATCGAATTGAATCGGGGGTGATCAGTGTCAATACCCTGCCCCGCTGATCCTAGATCAGTGTTTTAAATGCTGGCTTCATTTTACTGCCTGAAACAGTTCTTCTTCTACATTTACATTTAGCTGACGCATTTATCCAAAGCGACTTACAAGTTCTGTACGACAAGTCATCAGGTAAAAAAAAAAGCATGGTAAAGACATGCTAAGGTCCTGCAATAGTGCAATACAGTGTTAGCTACGGATGAGGCACTGGGTCTTATGTACACTACTATACAATACAATATACAGTTATACTATATATCCTTATGCTATCTTGCTACAGTATATCCATCTATTTACTATACAAGAACCACTCCCGTTTTTTTTTTTTTTTTTTTTTAATGAGACCTTTTCATTGTGTAAAGTGACCATTGAGTGTGTGCGTGTGCAGCATGTGTGTGTTCATGCGAAAGTGTCTGTTAGTGTGTGAGCGTATACAGTATGTGTGTCGTGTGTGTGCTCATGTGTGCTTGTGTGTGGAGAGTTCAGTGTTCAAGACTCTGATGGCCTCGGGGAAGAAGCTGAGCCGAAGTCTCTCTGTCCTAGTTGCTGGTGTGCGCAGGCGTTTGCCTGACCTCAGCAGCTTGAACAGGCTGTTGTTAGGGTGGTGGTGAGGGTCTTTCATTATTCTGCAGGCTCTGGATTTGCACCTCTTGTTATATAAGACCTGCAGGGGTGGTAGTGCAATACCCGTAGTACGCTCAGCTGAGTGCACCACTCTCTGTAGGGCAGGGGTCTCAAACTCGCGGGCCAATTGCGGCCCGCTGGATGATATTTTGCGGCCCCCTACTTGACATCAAAGTTTAGTGTTAGTGCGCCCCGCACGCAACTTTTTGCAGAGTCGTTGTGCCAGTTGGACGTTTTATTTATTTGATCACTTGTAGGCTACCATAGTACAGGCTCATGACAGCAACGTTACGTTAGTGACTTGGTTGAAACGTGGAAAATATATCCTGTCACCCAGTGCAGTGCGTATGGCAGGCATCCTCAAAATTCTCCACTATCTCCTCTGCAAGTAGTGCTCTGCATGTCCGGCTGCACTGCTCCACTGTCTGTGTCTGTGTACTGATTAGGAAATAAATAATAATTTTTATTTTAAATAATTATTTATTTTAACAATAGGCACATATATATATATATATATATAATCAGGTAACAACAAAACAACCAAAGCAATAACAATATTGAAACACTTTTTTTATTGTATTATCAGAGTAATACTGTGTGTGTGTGTGTGTGTGTTATGGCTGGATGCTATGGTCTACAATTTATATTGCGGTATAATTTGAAGTATAGACGGTAACGGTATATATCACGATTAGGGCTGTCAGTTTATCGCGTTAATTAGATTAATTAATTACACAGCAAATTATCGCGTTATGAAAATTGACGCAAAATTAATTACAGCCGACCTATATTTACTTTAGACAAGTGGCAAATCGGTGCGCTTTTATTTTGAAATCCACGCTTGAGTTGGGCGTATTAAACTTGGCCCATTGAATGACCCGTAGCCTACTTGATCGTCACTTCACACATGCGTCGTCTATCAAACAAAACAAACACACAAAGGAATTAGCTCAGCTGGAACAAGATGTCAGCATCACCCGAGGCGATACTCCTGGGACCTATGAACGGCAAGTTCAATTTCAAAAAGAATATAGATGGGACAGTAAACAAGACCATTGTAATATGTAGCTTATGTCAAAAAGAATTTGCGTATCACCGAAGCTGCTCTAGTCTAACGTATCACATGAACGCTAAACATGTCCAGGCAAGTTGTTCGAGCAGCTCCAGTGTAGCTAACGTTAGCTCCAGAGCAACTCGCACGCTTCGTCAAACCACTCTTGGAGAATTACCGTTAGGCAAACGGTTGAGTAAATCCACCACAGACAAACTAACCAACAGCGTCGCGAAGTGGATAGCAAAATATTGTAGGCCAATAGCTATAGTGGAAGATAAGGGTTTAGCGGAGTCATTTCGAATAGCGTCGTCTGACCCAAATTACAAGCTACCCTCGAGAGCTACAGTGATGAAAAGGATCCACAACATGTATGACACAGAGAGGGAGGCGAGGGAAGAAGTGTTGGCACGGGCTGGCCCAATGGCCCTAACGGGTGATCACTGGACGTCGGTGGGCAATCATAATTATTTGGGTGTCACAGTGCACTTGATCGATACTGAGTGGAAACTGCAATCATTTGCATTAACGGTGACCAAAACTGTGGGCCGCCATTTCGCCGATGCGTGTGCTGAACAGTTCAACACCGTAATAGAGGAGTGGAATATAAAAGATAAAGTCACATCTATTGGGACTGATTCCGCCCGTAATATGATAGCAGCAGCGCGCTATATGCCGTTCCAGCACATGCCATGTGCTGCACACGTGCTGCAAAGAACCATCACAGTCTCCCTTGAGGACAGAAGCCTTGACACCACCCTGGCAAAGTGCCGCAAGATTGTAGGCCACTTCAAGCACAGCCCTGCCAGTACAGAAGAACTGCAGCAGCAGCAGACTGCCCTCGGACAAGCAAAAGAGCCCATGATACAAGATGTATCCACAAGGTGAGACTGTTTAACTACCTGTTGTATGCTTAGGGTAAATTTAGTGTGTGTGTGTGTTTATTTCTTTGTATTCTGTACAATTGCATCATGCTGCATTAACAACCCCCAGTGGGACTAATAGTTATTTTATTGAATTGGAAGGTGGAATTCGACACTGGCCATGATCTCACGGTACCTGAGGAACCAGGAGGCTGTGACTGCCACTTTGGCCCAACAGAACCACAAGCTGTCCATGCTGACCCCCACAGAGTGTGACAAACTGAAGAAGCTGGAGCTTGTACTTGAGCCCTGCAGGTAAGTGTCTCTCCCTCTCTCTCTCCCCCCATACACCCCCCTCCTCTCTCTCTCTCCCCCATACACACACCTCACACCCCACTCTCTCTCTCCCATACACACACCTCACCCCCCAATCTCCCCATACACACACCTATCTCTCTCCCATACACACACCTCACCCCCCCCTCTCTCCCCCATACACACACCTATCTCTCCCATACACACACCTCACCCCCCCTCTCTCCCCCATACACACACCTATCTCTCTCCCATACACACACCTCACCCCCCCCCTCTCTCCCCCATACACACACCTATCTCTCCCATACACACACCTCACCCCCCCCTCTCTCCCCCATACACACACATATCTCTCTCCCATACACACACCTCACCCCCCCCCTCTCTCCCCCATACACACACCTCACCCCTCTCTCTCCCATACACACACCTCACCCCCCCCCCTCTCTCCCCCATACACACACCTATCTCTCTCCCATACACACACCTCACCCCCCCTCTCTCCCCCATACACACACCTATCTCCCTCTCATACACACACCTTCACCTCTTTCTCTCTCGCTCTCTTGTTTCACTGCAGGTATGTGACTGAGCTCCTTGGAGGGGAAACCTACGTCTCATGCTCTGTGGTGCTCCCCGCACTCTGCCACCTAAACCGCATCATGGACCTCAACGAGGAGGATCCGGGCTACATGGTAAAGTTCAAGGCCAGCTTCACGAAGGACCTGGACGCACGCAAAGCGACCCTCAACAACAGATGGCTGAAGCTGGCTACAGCCCTCGACCCGCGATTCAAGGACTTGAAGAGCGTACCAAAGGACGAGAGGGATGAGGTGTGTGTGTGAATGAGAAGACCAGTGTTAAGTCCTTAGGCTGTCATGAAAAGTCCTATGCAACTAATTAATTGTCCCTCTTATTAGGTGTGGACCTGGCTTAAAGAGATGCTGCCAGGACCAGAAGCAGACAAAGCTGCTCCACAAGCCACAGAGGACGAGCCACCAGCGAAGAGGACCCTCCTCCTGCTGTCTTCAGACTCTGATTCAGATGAAGTCAGGGTACTGTCAGGACAATTAGACCTCTACAAAGCTGAGCCCAGCATCGGAATGAATGACTGTCCACTGGAGTGGTGGGCAGCTCACGCAAAAGCCTATGGACAGCTGTCTCCTCTTGCTCGCAAATATCTGGCTACTCCTGCTACCTCTGTGCCATGTGAGAGGCTATTTTCACTTGCAGGTCACATAGTCCAAAAGAAGAGGGCAGCCTTACTCTCAGACAATGTAAACAAGCTTGTTTGTCTTAGCAATTGGCTCAAGGAATAGATTTGTCATGCATACAGTAGACCCTGCACTAGACCCTGCACTAGACCCTGCAGTCATGCCCCAGACCCTGTAGTAGACCCTGTAGTCATGCCCCCAGAAACTGTAGTAGACCCTGTAGTCATGCCCCCAGACACTGTAGTAGACCCTGTAGTCATGCCCCCAGACACTGTAGTAGACCCTGTAGTCATGCCCCCAGACACTGTAGTAGACCATGCCCCCAGACACTGTACTAGACCCTGTAGTCATGCCCCCAGACACTGTACTAGACCCTGTAGTCATGCCCCCAGACCCTGTAGTCATGCCCCCAGACACTGTAGTAGACCATGCCCCCAGACACTGTACTAGACCCTGTAGTCATGCCCCCAGACACTGTAGTAGACCCTGTAGTCATGCCCCCAGACACTGTAGTAGACCATGCCCCCAGACACTGTACTAGACCCTGTAGTCATGCCCCCAGACCCTGTAGTCATGCCCCCAGACACTGTAGTAGACCATGCCCCCAGACACTGTACTAGACCCTGTAGTCATGCCCCCAGACACTGTAGTAGACACTGTAGTCATGCCCCCAGACACTGTAGTAGACACTGTAGTCATGCCCCCAGACACTGTAGTAGACACTGTAGTCATGCCCCCAGACACTGTAGTAGACCCTGTAGTCATGCCCCCAGACACTGTACTAGACCCTGTAGTCATGCCCCCAGACACTGTACTAGACCCTGTAGTCATGCCCCCAGACACTGTACTAGACCCTGTAGTCATGCCCCCAGACACTGTACTAGACCCTGTAGTCATGCCCCCAGACACTGTACTAGACCCTGTAGTCATGCCCCCAGACACTGTACTAGACCCTGTAGTCATGCCCCCAGACACTGTAGTAGACACAGACACTGTAGTAGACCCTGTAGTCATGCCCCCAGACACTGTACTAGACCCTGTAGTCATGCCCCCAGACACTGTAGTAGACACTGTACTAGACCCTGTAGTCATGCCCCCAGACACTGTAGTAGACACTGTACTAGACCCTGTAGTCATGCCCCCAGACACTGTAGTAGACACTGTACTAGACCCTGTAGTCATGCCCCCAGACACTGTAGTAGACACTGTACTAGACCCTGTAGTCATGCCCCTAGACCCTGTAGTCATGCCCCCAGACACTGTACTAGACCCTGTAGTCATGCCCCCAGACACTGTACTAGACCCTGTAGTCATGCCCCCAGACACTGTAGTAGACCCTGTAGTCATGCCCCCAGACACTGTAGTAGACACTGTACTAGACCCTGTAGTCAGTATATTAATATTTGAATAGTCATATTTGGCACTATATCGTCGAGTTGGACGTAGTCTATTAAGCTAATAATAGTCTGTTAATATATAGTGCTTCGTGCGGTGAGAATACTACCGTAGTCAGTACCCCATCGTTTCGGGCAGAGAACTGGCTGCTTATCCAGGGTGGTTGACCCCACGTGAAGCTGCACCCGAGGAGCCCCAGAGCCGACGAGCGAGTGGACCTGTATACCGGATTATTCTGCCGACGACAGCCCGCCTTCCCAGGCACGGATTATGCTTTGTATACTTTGATTATTCCATGGATAAAGACCCCCAGACACTGTAGTAGACACTGTACTAGACCCTGTAGTCATGCCCCCAGACACTAGCTTGCTGTGGGCTGTTTTGATTTTTGAGGATACTGTAGCTTAGTGTAAACTGTTATTGGCTGTATCAGCAACAAATGTTACCTTATTGAGAGGTATGTTTTCATTCATTTTATTTTATTCAATTTAATAAAATTGATTTCTAAAGCATTCTTCACTTGCAGGTCACATAGTCCAAAAGAAGAGGGCAGCCTTACACACAGACAATGTAAACAAGCTGAAGCTTGTTTGTCTTAGCAATTGGCTCAAGGAATAGATGTCATGCATACAGTAGACCCTGTAGTAAACCCTGCACTAGACCCTGATTTTTGAGGATACTGTAGCTTAGTGTAAACTGTTATTGGCTGTATCGGCAACAAATGTTACCTTATTGAGAGGTATGTTTTCATTAATTTTATTTATTTATTTATTCAATTTAATAGAATTGATTTCTAAAGCATTCTTCACTTGCAGGTCACATAGTCCAAAAGAAGAGGGCAGCCTTACACTCAGACAATGTAAACAAGCTGAGGAATAGATGTCATGCATACAGTAGACCCTGTAGTAGACCCTGCACTAGATCCTGCAGTAGACCCTGCAGTAGACCCTGATTTGAGGATACTGTAGCTTAGTGTAAACTGTTAGCTGTATCAGCAACAAATGTTACCTTATTGAGAGGTATGTTTTCATTTTATTTATTTTATTTATTTAATAAAATTGATTTCTAAAGCATTCTTCTTGGTGTATTTAATTGATCAGTCACCTGCCACAATAATGTAATGTCCTTGAATTTTAAATATTTATATGAATATGAAATATAAATATGCGATTAAAATGCGATTAATTAGATTAATTAATTACAAAACCTGTAATTAATTAGATTAAAAATTTTAATCGCCTGACAGCACTAATCACGATATATTCATTTATCTTAAAATGTCTATATAAATGCTTCTGAAGGGGTAAAACACTGGTATGGCAGCTATTACTGTACTCTTGTATTACTAGGACATATTTCACATAGTACAGAGGTATTTTAAGAACATTTATTGTGCAAAACTGCAATAGAAAATGCAAAACCTTTTCTCAAGTGTCTGCTGGCAGGTAATGCATATCTTGGATCGTGTTTTGACCATGTCTTTAAATCCCTTTCTATCGACAGTTTGAAGGAACCATGTCCTTACAAAAGTAAACAGTGACAGCGTTTGTTATGTCGGTCCACTGCTGGCTTTTTTTGTCATTGTTGAAACATAATAATACAAATTTAAAGAATATTCTGTTACAGCTGCTGACCTATACTATAGCTAATGTCCATCAATATATTCCTTTGGAATGAAATAGGTTCAAGAATCGAATCAGGATTGTTAGCAGAGAGAGAGGGAGGGGGAGGGAGAGAGAGGGAGAGAGAGGGAGAGAGAGAGAGAGAGGGAGAGAGAGAGGGAGAGAGAGAGGGAGAGAGAGAGAGAGAGGGAGAGAGGGAGAGAGGGAGAGAGAGAGGGAGAGAGGGAGAGAGAGGGAGAGAGGGAGAGAGAGAGAGAGAGAGAGAGAGAGAGAGAGATGCTAGGAGTAGCCAACGTCAGCTTGCTGAAGCTACATCAACAGGCTGCTAGGAGTGGATCTAACTAGTGATGCACGATATATCGGCCGCCGATATAATATCGGCCGATATGGCCGTTTTTGTACACATCGGTATCGGTCCGATATCAAGATAGGGCCGATATTTAATAAAAAAAAAAAAAAATCTTTTTTTTCTTCTTTTTACATGTTTTGGCCTTAAATAGTTTCAAAATATCAGTCATTTCTGAAAATAAGTTACAAAAGTAAAAAAAAATTATGCGTTTTGGAAAATAGCTCTTTATTTGATTATCATAAAAAAGTGTTTTCTATACAGAGATATCGACATCGGTAAATATCGGTATCGGCCAGAACAGCAATATTAATATCGGTTATCGGTATCGGCCACAATTTTCACATCGGTGCATCACTAGATCTAACGTTAGCTTTCTGAGGCTACATCAACAGTTAACATTACTTTTTTTTTTTTTTATCCACTTTTTCTCCCATTTTTCTATATTTTCTCCCATCCCAATTTCGTATCATCCAATTCAACCCTCCCCTGTCACGAACGCTGTTTCTTGCCTCCCACAAGCCGGCTGCAATGTGGACTAAGTCATACATAGCACAAGTCCCCTCCGGTACTTGAGGTAACAGCAGTCGCATCTTTTCACCTGCGCAGCTCGATCTCTCAGTGTCGAGGAGTAACGCGTGGGAGGCTCACGCTGCCCCCGACACTTCCTGATTCTACTGCGCAGGCGCACCAACCGACTTGTAGGAGTCGCTTGTTCACAACGTTCGATCCCCACCCTTCAGTTTTCCCTCCCCGTAATACGGCCAATGTGTATTACTGCGGACGACCAGCTAAACTGAAAACAATGTGGAGAGCTGGATTCGAACACGCGAATCCTAGCGTCTCCACACTGGTGGCGAGTGCCTTGCCCACTACACCACCTAGCCGCCAACAGTTAACATTACTTAAGATTTTAGCGCGACGTGGGCATTCCAGAATGGCGAGGATGCAAAGCATGTTAGACCATTGGATCCGTCGCAGAGTTTACATTACACATAGAAACTGCGCGACTCGCGAGAGAAGACATTGTCACACAGCTGTGTGCAACGCAGGGCTGAAGAGCTTGTTTGCTTCTAGAATTGAAGGTCCGCTCTGTTCCGTGTCTATTATGAAATGACAATTGCGCGTTGACACGGCCACTATGCAAAGCCTCTGTGCTCCACGTGCTTAAGCATTCTATATGTTTGCGGGTCTTGTGCAGTGGTCTCGTGGCACTGTCAACTAAAGCGAGCACTACGAAGACGGCGCGCACCATTTGCCAGTGACAGTGATATGCGCACTGACAGTCGGGACAGTTGACATTTTCCAAATAAATCCTCTTCGTCCCCACTGCGTCCCGGGGAGGATTTGTGTTCGTCCCAAATACATATTTGATCGTCCCCGGGACGACGGGACAGTGTTAGTCTCGAGCCCTGATCTACAGGTAGTCTAATCTGCAGGTACTGTACTGTAGCTAGTAACGTCGTTCCCAGTTTTATCTCCGTGAGATTAATGAATGAATGAATTAATGAAAACTTTATTTAACAGATTGCAGAATGGGTACAATACAGTACAGCTCAATACACACAATTGTTAAGGGGATGCAGACCAGAGAAAGACGTTTGTCTTGTTTACATCAGGGTCCCCCATTTTCAATTCATAGTGACATTTATGACATATAATACACAACATATATGACATCATGACATTTATGGCATAGGGACATACATGACAAACAGGTATATAGTACTGTTACATTTGTGACATATACGATATGCAAATATACAGTACCCATAGATCCTGATAGAGAGTATACATATGATGGGGAGGAGACTGTACATTAGGAGGGGGTGGGTGGGTGGGAGAGAAATATACATACGGCGGGGAGGGAATATATACATGCGGTGGGGAGGAGACTGTCTATTAGGAGGTGGTGGGGGGTTTGGACATTTACGGTGGCCAGTTTCGAATTGCAGCCTCCCGTAGGTGCTCTTTAAGAGTGGTTTTGAATGTGGGTAGGGATTCACATTCCTTTACAGCTTTGGGTAGGGCGTTCCACATTGATGTGGCATAATTGCGAAACGTGTTTAGTCCCTTGTTTGAGCCAAATCTGGGTTTAACATGATTTGTTGAGCTTCCTCTGGTGTTGTGGTCATGGTATTCACTGACCTTTGGGAAGTATTTTGACATATACATGGGAACCATAGTCCTATAGTGTATCTTGTAGACCAGGCCCATTGCAAGTTGCTGTACTCTGTCGTCTACTCTAAGCCATCCTAGGTAGTCAAAGTGGGCAGGGGTGAGGTGGGTTCTAGGAGTAAGGTCAAGTAGTAATCTGACCAGTTTGTTTTGTGATGTTTGTAATCTTGTTTTTAGCGCCTTTGAGGTGCTTTGGTACCATGAGGTGCAAGCATAGTCGTCGTACCCTTGAATGAGTGCTCCTGCCAGAGTCTTCAGGGTATTCTTGTTTACCAGAGAGGAGATCCGGTACAAGAATCTAGTTCATTGGTTGACTTTTTTTATTACCTTGGATGCCATTTTGTCACAGGAAAGATTTGCCTCTAGGATGGAACCTAGGTATGTAATTTCATCTTTCCTTGTGACAATATTGTCACCCACTGTAACTGAGAAGCCGTCGGTCTTGCTGAGTTTTTTATTTGATCCGTAGCTAGTAGCCTAGTTTCGCCAGCAGGCAGCTAGTAGAAAAATATGGCATGTTCAAAGATGGCCAGTAAAAGAAAGGTCGACAGTGAAAATCGCTGCAATTCAAAGGTGAATGGACTGAAAAATACGCGTTCATCCTCCCAGCAACAAACCCATGTGCCTAATATGCCAAGAAGAAGTAGTAGCTCTTGTGAAGAGTGGCAATTTGAAACGCCACTACAAAACAAAACAGTTATTTTGATGCAACATTTCCTCAAAATTCAGTCCTAAGAACAACTAAAATAAATGGAATGAAATCATCATATCAAGCTGCAAGCAGAATTATTGTTAAATCTATGTCACGAGAAAAAGCAACCAAGTCCTCACTCAGTGGCATGGGTTTTGGCTAAACACAAGAAGCCATTCTCTGATGCATACATAATAAAATAATGTATGAGTGATGGAGACCATGTTTGAAGGCAAACAAAAGCAAATCCCCCTCAGATAGCACAGCAACCAGAATAACTGAAATACTGGCTGGTGATTTGATTAAATAGCTTTGTGATAGAATAAAGAAAATGCACAGTGCATTTCCATAGCTGTGGATGAGTCCACTGACACCACTGAGAAACCTATGTTCTGAAGAACCGTTCATGTTCTGAAGAACTGTTCATGTTCTGAAATGTTATTGCTAAAGATTGAGAAGATTGGATCAGTTGTACTTTTTTTGGAATACTTGAAACCCTTTTTTGTGGAATATTTGATGCGGCCCAGCCTCACCCAGACTCTACCTCCAGCGGCCCCCAGGTAAATTGAGTTTGAGACCCCTGCTGTAGGGCCTTCTTGTCCTGTGCCTTGCTGTTTCCATACCAGGCAGTGATGTTTCCAGACTCAAGATGCTCTCTACAGCTCCGGAGTAGAAGGACTGGAGTATCTTCCCTGATACTCTGAACTTCCTTAACTGTCTCAGGTGGTAGAGGCGCTGCTTTGTCTTTTTTATGACAGTCTATGTGTGTTGTCCATGTCAGGTCCTCTGAGATGTGGACCCCCAGGTACTTAAAGCTGCTCACCCTGTCCACGGTAGCCCTGTTTATCCACAGTGGTCACGGTGTGTGTGTCCCCTGCTGTGTTCTCCTAAAATCCACGATTTTAGGATAATGGTTGAAGAAGTGCGTCTTTAGTCGACGGCGACTTCTGCCACCACTAGTTCCCTCAGTGGAGCGTGTTCTCCGTCACAGAGGGACTTTGTGTCCACTTGTCATCGGGGCGGATTTGGCTGGTTATCCTCCCTGAAATGTCACCCCGAGCCTCCGTGTCTCTTTGATTCGCTGCGAGTGAAAGACAGAGAGGGGGAGGGTAATTACGCCAGAGCCCTCCGACCCCCGAGCCACCGTGGGGGCTGACGGACGAGGGATGTCGCCGTGTCGTCTCTCTGCTCCTCCACTCATTAACGGCATGTCATCCAGGTTCTTAATCTGCTAATCCTTTATGATGGCCCCGGGGAAAAAAGGTTGTTTAACGAATGAATAGCGGCTCTAGCGCTGTCCCTGCTGTGGCTCGGCCAGCTCCAGAACGCGGCGTCTGGCTGGATTATCTCTGTGTGGCGTGTGTTGATTCATCTGTGTGACAAAGCAGACGTGGGCTGTCATCATTAATGTGAGAATCCACCCCTAAAACCCATTTACCATTATGTTATTGTCACGGTCTTGGATATTCTATTCCATCCAGATACGTGTGTGTGAGCAAAGTATCACGTTTGAAACGAGAAGCCAGAGACTAGTCTAGACCACCTGGGGTTCTTAACCCTTTCCGTCGCGAGACCCCATTTCTAATGAATGAATCCTCCCTCGAGACCCGGCCCTTTGAATAATAATGATAATAATAATAATGCATTTTATTTAAAGGCGCCTTTCAAAGCACCCAAGGTCGCTGTACAGGGTTAAAAACAAAGAAGATTGAAGCCTACTTCTACTTCTCTCACCAGAAACAGGCCCGCGACCCCATTTCGGGTCAGGACCCATAGTTTAAGAAACTCTGTTACTTGATGTCAACATCTTTTGAGAGCTACTTCTTTGATGAGAAGAAGAAGAAGTCTTTTATTTGTAGCACACATTGCTACATTGCTACTTTGACACACGTGCGAGATGGGTGACACACAGATAGGAACACACGCGCATGCTTTTTTTGGGGGGTCGCCGATGACATTTCCTGAATGTAAAAATCTAGGCCTAGCTCAGAGGTCATTAAAATGAGTGTTTATTGGAGAGTAAAGGTTTTAATTTGACAATGTTTGATTTTACATCTTTTGATTTAGCTAATTGCTACAGGGATATTAGGCAACTTAGGCCTCATACACACTTAGAGACTTGTTTTAAAAGAAACGTCAGAGTGATCGCATACGGAATCTTCTAAATGTTGCCATGACAACCCAGCGGTACAAACATCATTGTCTGTCAGCGGAAGCCTCTTGTCATTCTAATCTTTTCCTCACTGCTTGCAGAGTTGATAAACGTCGCCGGCGGTTGCTTGAAAGTGTGATTTTTCTCTTTCCCGTCCAGCGCGTCCAGGACTTCCTGGTGCATGTGTCGGGCGACCGGCTGGCCAGTGCTCTGCTGCAGCTGGCGATCTGTGGGGGGTCTCTGGCCGCCCCTCAGCATCTGGTGCCCAAAGGCAAGCCGTCCAAACGCACAGAGAGGAAAAGCACAGAGGATGAGCCCACAGCTGCACCTCCCAGTGAAGGTATCAACCACAGGACACTCAAGATCAAGGATGAACATTCTAAATGGTCACATACTGTATGATCTGTCGACGTCAAGGATCAGCTTTAGTAATTGAACCCTTGCACTGAAGAACCATATAAGTCTATTTTGAAATGTTATGGGCAGCCCATGTATTTGCAGTTTTAAAATCAATCCAAATCACTTGGAGTGTGAATGTGATATGTCACCAGAAAGTACCCAGCCTCTTCTGTCTTTAACTATGAATGAACACAACACTCTTAACTTACCATCTTTAGATAATAAAGTTGGAAAACATTGTTCCTCTGAAAACGTCAAACAGACTTATACAGTTCTTTGTCTGAGGTACTCAGTTTATCATCTGCAAAAATGTGCACGCCCCCTCCTCACTCTAGCAAACTTTCAAAATGTATTATTATTCATCTCAGTGAATTGACCACAAGAAATGTAAATAACATTGCTCTCTAGTCAGTCATCATTTCCAAACAGTCAGGTTTAAAGAGTCTGTCTGAT
This sequence comes from Notolepis coatsorum, assembly GCF_963971535.1. Lineage (NCBI taxonomy): Eukaryota > Metazoa > Chordata > Actinopteri > Aulopiformes > Paralepididae > Notolepis > Notolepis coatsorum. Next base: position 48,805,739 of record NC_140174.1, read on the forward strand.
GTGTTCGCGGCGCTGTTGTGATTTTGTTTAGATTGCTCTGTATTTCAGTGTGTTTACCTGCACATACATATTCCAGATACTAGCTAATATCCCCAATATGGTCTTAGATGGTGATGTGGAATCATTTGACCAGATATTATTCCAGAGTTATCTGAGTTATAGAGTTATTACAGAGATATCTGGATAATGACATAAACTTATGGGAAGGCTGTGTGTGCATATATGTGTGCATATGTACCATTTGGTACCATGAGGTGCAAGCATAGTCGTAGTACCCTTGAATGAATGCTCCTGCCAGAGTCTTTAGGGTATTCTTGTTTACCAGAGAGGAGATCCGGTTAAAAACAAAGAAGATTGAAGCCTACTTCTACTTGAAGGCTATGTGTAGAGAGAGTGAGAGGTGGGTAGTGTGTGTACATAATGTCTGGGAGTGAAGGCTATGTATGTGTATGTGATTGTGCATGCGTGTGTTAGAAAGAGAGAGAAAGCGTGAAGTGTGTTGGTAAATGTCCCTATCAGACAGGATAAGGTATTTATATACCTCTTCATATACTGGTAAAATCTCCCTGTATACATGAGTTAACAGAACATTGCAAGTATTATTAAAAACAGAATTTACACAGAATCTAAAAGCCAACAGTAAAGTAACGTGGCTAATATCAGCATATTACTGCTAGCGTACATGTACCAACCAGTGATGTACCTGAACGCGTTCAATGAACGATTGTTCATGAACTCGTTCATATTTTGGGCGAACGTGGACTGAACATACTGTATTTCCGCTAGAGAGACTAGAGACTCATAGAAAGTGAACTTTCCCAACACTGTCTGGTACCAACTCAAAGATGGGTACAAGCTCCGCTGTCCAGTTCAGCACTAGGAACAGCGCCCAAACACACGCACGCGCACATACACACACAGGTTTCGGTGTGTGCGTGTTGCGCGCGGAGAGATAGAGACTCGTTACAAGACAATGGTAGGGGAAACACTGATAAATAATCACAGTGTGATGGAAATGCCAGTATTCTGATTGCTGTCTGTGGTTCTATATGGGTTGTGGCAATAATTTTGACAAATAATAGCTTGCAGCAACGTATTGAAAAAATAACTATAAACTAGTTCATTTTTGAAACCATGAACTTTAGTTCACAATTTTGAATTGTGAACTGAACTATTTCATTTTAAAATGTGTGAACTGTGAACTGAACTAGTTCATGTAGAAAGTGAACTTTCCCAACACTGGTACCAACTCAAAGATGGGTATTCTGAATAATACTGTAATATTAATGTGCATTCGCTGCTACTTTTCCACTCCTAGCCGCTGTGAAGCAGTACCTGAAAGACAGCCTGTCCAGTCAGAATGCTGCTGTCACGCTGGCCCACATTGCCTCCTTGGAGAGGAAGTTGACCAAGCACTTCCAGGTCACAGAGTTCACCTCTCTTGATCAAGGCACCTTCCTGGAGTTTCTGGTCAAACAAATTCAGGTAGGTTTTTTTTGTTTGTTTCTTTACTTTGCCTTAATCCTTTTCAATTGGGATGCACCAAATGTACCACTTTTTCCATGGTCATCATCACAGATTCTGAACCCCAATAGAGAGTATTGATCCGATCCATTACCTTAATTAACAGTGTAAAATGACACCATTAGTTTGGGGTCATTTGAAGATATTGTCTGTTTTTTTTTAACAGAACTTGCTTCTATTTGCCCCAACTGTAGGAAATCAAATAATTTTGTTTTGGTTTCTGACATTGCGCATTGCTCTTGATTTCAGTGTTGGGAAACCTCTCCAATACTCTGTAGCCTGGTAATAACATGTGATGTACCAGTGTTGCTATTAGTGGATCACTACCTTTCATCCAGTCTTTTACTTGCAGGAGTCATTTTTTTTTTAATCTACTTTTTCTCCCATTTTCTATATTTTTCTCCCATCCCAATTTCGTATTGTCCAATTCTACCCTCCCCTGTCTCGAACGTTGTTAGGCCATGCCTCCCACAAGCCGGCTGCAATGTGGACGAAGCCTTGCATCACGTGTCCCCTCCGGTACACGAGGAAGCAGCCGTCGCATCTTTTCACCTGCACAGCACGATCTCTCAGTGGCGAGGAGTAGCACGTGGGAGGCTCATGCTGCCCCCGTCACTTCCTGATTCTGCTGCGCAGGCGCACCAACCGACCTGTAGGAGTCGCTGTCCACAACGTCCGATCCCCACCCACCAGCTTCCCACCCCTAACACTGCCAATTGTGTTAGTATGAACGACCAGCCAAGCTGGTAGCAATGCCGAGAGCTGGGCTCGAAACCAGCATCTCCTGCATTAGTGGCGAGCGCCTTGCCCACTGCGCCACTTAGCCGCCCTTACTTGCAGGAATCTTAAAATAACAGATTTATTTTGCACATAATCTCACACACATCCAAAAACGTTACACATACCGGTAAATACATTAATTTAGTTTGACAGTTATTTAGAGTAAATTAGTTTGAATATGGCCACCAGTGATGTCATCGGGGACATTGAATCCTTGTGTTGTATTATTAATTACACCTGAATGACATGGTAAGGTAGCTGTCCCTAAGGTAGCAGGTATTGCTCTTTCTTCATCTACATCATTTCATAGAGCTGTACTTAACACAACACAAGGATTTAATTTCATCATCACTGGTGGCCATAATCAAACTCATTTAATCTCAATAACTGTCGAACTAAACAAATGTGTGGAAAACTGTTTAGAGTGTGTGTGAGATTAGGTGCAAAATAAATCATCATCGTTTTTTGACGAAGTGCCCCTTTTAAGTGGCGCTGAATTATGTCACAGTGTATTGAGCAGCTTATACTCTTCTCCAGAATACTTACAACACCCCATATTCACGGTGCCAGCACAGTGCAAAAGTCAAAAGTGTTGAGATGTCTCTCTCCCTGGGTGTGTGTGCATGTGTCCAGTTGCTGCAGGAGACGATAGGTGGCGCTGTGAGTCTGGGCAGCAGCAGCCTTGAGCGTCAGAGCGGTGGTTTCAGAGCCAGCAGACAGGATGTGTTTGAGTTCATCAAGCAGTGTGGTGCCGTCATCCCCACCGATCCAGATGGAGTGAGTCATTCTAACACACACACACACACACACACACACACACACACACACACACACACACTATCACCCACACACACACACACTATCACCTACACGCACACACACACACGCACACACACACAATCACCTACACACACAATCACTTACACACACACATACACACAGACACACACAATCACTTACACACACAATCACTTACACACACACATACACACAATCACTTACACACACACACACACACACACACACACACATACACACACACACACACACACACAATCACTTACACACACACACACAATCACTTACACACACACACACACACACACACACACACACAATCATCCCCCACCCCCCCAGGCATGCACACACACACACACACACACACACACACACACACACACACACACACACACACACACACACACACACTTCTATGCTAAAACACAGCCCTCTCATCCCCTCGTGTGAAATACACTTCCAAGTCCTCAATCACAGACATCGATGGCAAACTCAGAGGACAAAATGTGACTCATCCACCAACCGCCATGTTGAGGAGGGCCAGAGGAGAGCCAGTAGCAGGACTAGTAATGCTCACCTGTCTTGTCCCCAGCTGTCCCACGTGGAGGCTGCTCTGAGGGCCCACTACGGGGTGCGGGACAGTCGGGACCTGGGTTTCGGCCCCCTGCGGACCCTGGCGGGCCTGGTCCAGCGCCAGAGAGAGGTGCTGGGGGGAGGAGGACTCAGCCAGGTCTGCTATGAGTCGGCCCTGTTCGCCAAACAGCCCAGGTGAATGGACTACATTTATATAGCACACACACACACATACTGTGGAGGCAACCATGCACGGTGCCAACCTGCTCATCGGGAACAGTTAGGAGTGTTCAGTGTCTTGCTCAAAGACACTTTGACACAAAGCCTGGAGGTGCCGGGATTGAACTGGGAACCTTCAGTCAGATTACCAGACGACCGGGGCGGCTAGGTGGTGTAGTGGGCAAGGCGCTCGCCACCAATGCAGGAGACGCTAGGTTCGAGCCCAGCTCTCCGCATTGCTATCAGCTTGGCTGGTCGTTCATACTAACACAATTGGCAGTGTTAGGGGCTGGAAAGCTGATGGGTGGGGATCGGATGTTGTGGACAGCGACTCCTACAGGTTGGTTGGTGCGCCTGCGCAGCAGAATCAGGAAGCGACGGGGGCGGCGTGTCCCTCCCACGCAGACCCCCGCCGCTGAGAGATCACGCTGTGCAGGTGAAAAGATGCGACGGCTGCTTCCTCGAGTACCGGAGGGGACACGTGATGTAAGGCTTAGTCCACATTGCAGCCGGCTTGTGGGAGGCATGGCCTAACAGCGTTCGAGACAGGGGAGGGTAGAATTGGACGATACGAAATTAAGATGGGAGAAAAATAGAAAATGGCAGAAAAAGTAGATAAAAACAAAAAAAAAATTACCAGACGACCGCTCTACCTCCTGAGTAGAGCTTCCTGGTGGCGGTCCTCCATGCGTCCTGGAAGATCTCTGGTCAAATATGATCTGTTTATTGAGCTTAAAAACAATTGATAGGCTATACAAAGAATAACATCAATGCATGTAGATTTTTAATATGTTTTATTGAAAGGTAGGCTACTTTTGCTTATATGTTATAAGCCAAATAAGACAATAAGTCAATAGACTCTCATGCATACATCGTCCACAGACTAGTTTAGCCATAATAAGTTGTTGACAGAAGACTCGGGACTATTGCCTGTGTCGAGTTAGATAAATGGAAAGACTCTTATTATTACAACAAAGGCAACGGCTCGCGGAGCTCGGAGGGTCTTAACTCGACTCAACAACACAGGCAACAACAGTCTTCCTTCAACAACATCAAGGCTAAGCTAGTTTGACACTCCCTGAGGTATGCACGTGAGTCTATTGACAGGAGTGGGGTCAAATGAAGAATCAAAGTAGCCTCCAAGCTCTGCTGTCCAGTTCCCAAACACACACACACACACACCACACACACACCACACACACACGCACACGCACACACACAGCAGCTCCGCTACACTGGACACAGGGATCAATCTGGCTCCAACAGACATCAACAGATCTTCCTGGTAAAAAAAAAATAAATACGGTAATTACCGGAGAACGGAAATCCTGCTCCTGAGTCACTGTCCCCCAGGTAGCGGCTCACGTAGCGGCTCAGGTAGCAGCTCAGGTAGCCCCCCAGGTAGTGGCTCAGGTAGCCCCCCAGGTAGCGGCTCAGGTAGCCCCCCAGGCTCAGGTAGCCCCCCAGGCTCAGGTAGCGGCTCACGTAGCGGCTCAGGTAGCGGCTCAGGTAGCCCCCCATGTAGTGGCTCAGGTAGCCCCCCAGGTAGCGGCTCAGGAAGTGGCTCAGGTAGCCCCCCCAGGTAGCGGCTCAGGTAGTGGCTCAGGTAGCCCCCCAGGTAGCGGCTCAGGTAGTGGCTCAGGTAGCGGCTCAGGTAGCCCCCCAGGTAGCGGCTCAGGTAGCGGCTCAGGTAGTGGCTCAGGTAGCCCCCCAGGTAGCGGCTCAGGTAGCCCCCCAGGTAGCGGCTCAGGTAGCGGCTCAGGTAGCCCCCCGGGTAGCGGCTCAGGTAGCCCCCCAGGTAGCGGCTCAGGTAGTGGCTCAGGTAGCCCCCCAGGTAGCGGCTCAGGTAGTGGCTCAGGTAGCCCCCCAGGTAGCGGCTCAGGTAGCGGCTCAGGTAGCGGCTCAGGTAGCCCCCCAGGTAGCGGCTCAGGTAGCCCCCCAGGTAGCGGCTCTACTGAGCCCCCCAGGTAGCGGCTCAGGTAGCCCCCCAGGTAGCGGCTTAGGTAGCGGCTCAGCCAGCGCTGCTTGTACTGCAGGTCTTGCTCGAAAAAGAGATTGATCTCAAGTGACTACCTGGTAAAATAAAGGTAAAAAAAAAAAGAAACAGCAACACGCTGTTCCGCTCACCAAGGGCTGGAATTTGAATGTGTGCCGTGGTGATTTCTTAATGACCCTTTCGTCACTCTCTCTCCGTCTTCCTCTGTTTCTCCTCTTTCTCCACCTCCATCTCCCTCTCTCATCCACGTTCCTCCCTAACTAGCAGCGGTGTTGGTGTGAGTGAGTCAGTGGGTCTCCTAGGGGAGGTGTCCCAGGCCCAGGCCCTGGCCAGCCTGCTGTCCTGCCCCCTGCTGGAAGACTTGGGCCAATGGAGCCAGTGGGAGCTGGTCTTCAGACCCCTCTACGGCTGCCCCAAGGCCTTCATCGACAGGCACGCAGGTAGGAATCCATCACCATGCTTGGTGTCCGTCTATAGGTGACTTGTAGGTAATATACTAAAGCTGTGTGTTTGTGTGATTTGAATTTCAGCTTTTATCAGGGTGTTTGTGCGGCACGTGTTTAGAATATGTCACATGCGTGTAAATGTCACAGACCTTATTCACAATAAGGGACTAAACACGTTTCGTAATTATGCCACAATAATGTGGAACGCCCTACCCACTAGTGATGTGACGATTCATCGATTTGCATCGGTGCGCCGGCATACACGTTCACGATGCGAGTGCACCGGTGGAATAAGTGCGCATCGGCAAAATGTCAGGCTGAACTCGCGATGCATCTTGTTGTAGCGTCTTTGCATCGGTCAAAAACCGATGCATTCATATAATTTCCTCTCATCCACTTGTCAGCAGTGCACTGTGACTGCACACACACACAGCAGATACTATTGCTTCGCTACTACATAAGGCGAGAGCCGCGTCACAGTTATCAACAAACAGTTGAAGTCGAGGAGACATGAATAGAATTGATCAATATGCTAACGCTAGTAGCCTCTGGCTAACGCCAGTTAGCCGTTCAGCTAACGCTAAACTAGTGTCTAACTAACTAACTAACGTGACTCTGCAACACCAGTACCATTAGTGAGGAGGGGGGGGGTATATTGAAGACGCTTGACAACAGGGGTTCAAAGATAACTTCACATTTATTGGTTATTCGTTTCTTAATTATATCGCTTCATGCATCCATCCAGCCTGGCTCCGTGTTGTTGACATAATGCGGCTACGGTCGGATAGTATAGACACATCCTAGTGACCTAATCTAGTGTGTGTGATATCATCTACTGTCGACGGCAACTCAGACGGGGAGGGGCTGTCTCTCTCTCTCTCTCTCTCTCTCTCTCTCTCTCTCTCTCTCTCTCTCTCTCGTGTGTTTTTAGCTAAAGTGGATAGAAAAGACAGTTTATGCAAAAGTCTTCTTAGGCATCCAAGAGTTTTTATATAAATTGTCTTACAGTAGATTATTTTATTTTTAATAATAATATAAGCTGCATATAAGGAATACAACCAAATCCTCTGTCATACCATAAAATTGTATCATTATTTTGCATCGTGTTGAATCGCATCGTATCGCCCCGAATCGCATTATGTTGAATCAAATCGTATCGTATCTCAACAGGTGGTGAATCATATCGCATCGCATCGCCCGGTGCTTCAAATGTATCGTTAATGTATCGTATCGTTGGCACCGTATCGAGATGCGCATCGCATCGGCCTCAGTGAGGAGATGCACATCCCTACTACCCACAGCCGTAAAGGAATGTAAATCCCTACCCTCCTTCAAAACCGCTCTCAAAGAGCACCTACGGGTGGCTGCAATTAGAAACTGGCCCCTATAAATGTCAAAATTGTACAGTTTCTTCCCCTTCGGATTTACATTTTTTTATGATGTTCTCTCTTTCTTACACAGTACCTTATATTTGTATGTCTTGTATGTCATAAATGTCATGATGACTTGAAAATGGAGGACCCTTATGTAAACAAGACTAACGTCTTTTTCTGGTCTTCATCCTCTTAGCAGTTGTTTGTATTGAGCTGTACTGTATTGTATCCATTCTGCAATCTGTTGATAAAGTTTTCAATCAATCATCAATCACAACGTGACATCAAGTGGGCTTGACGGGTGTTTTGATCCCCTCTGCTCGGGTCGTCCTCTTCCAGCGAACACAGACCTGGCAGCCCTGGAGGTGTCGCCGGGCCTTCTGCTCAGGATCACTACCTCCACGTGTGACAAGCTCTTCTCCCAGGCCGCCATGAACCTCGACCCTGTCGGCACGGCCGGCCACCTGGTGTCCATGGCGGTGTCCGACGGGATAGTTGACGCTCCCACGGCCCTCCTAGCCAATCACATGGAGAGCTCGCTGGCGGCGGCGGTGGCTAAAGAAGGTAGTGGAGCAGCAGAAACATGCGTTGTGTGTGTGTGTGGGCATGGGTATGTGTGTGTGCATGTATTTCTGCCTGAACCCTCTTACATGTTTATCACAGTGAAACAAACATGCTAATATTATGTTTTTATTGTATATTTGTCTTGAAAACATTGTTAAAATTACCGGTACTATTCTGAAAATTGGCAGCTCCAGCACGTCATATCATACAGTACCTGCCAGAGTCAGACATTCATGCGGAGTTATTGCACAAGAGTAGGACTTTGTGTTGTGTCTGTAGCACACTGTCACCAGTCTCCACAGAAAATAGTGTGTACTTAGTCTTAGCATTCATTCATTCATTCATTCATTCAAAGCTTTAATTATTCTCGAAAAGGACAATTGAGGTCACCCTCATTTTCAATGTTGTCGAGACATTTCAATGCATATTTTTTACAATATAATAAATAATAATAAGTATCTATATAGCACCTTTCACACATGGACCGCAGCTCAACGTGCCTCACAGCAAATAGCATAAAATGAACAGAGGTATAACATTTTTAGACAGTTGACAGAATAAAAACAATGCGTAAAGTGCAGACATACGATTAGGTATAAAAGTAGTGCAACGTAGAGCGTGCAGACATAAGAATAGGCATAAAATAAGTACAATAAGTACCCCCCCGAACAGTCAGTCCCCACAATCAGCAGTGATGAGTGCTCTGCTGTTACCTCTGGTAGACTTTGTCTAACCGTGGTGCAGAATAGCACTTCCATGACACCTGCCACTTTATCCTCTGTGTCTCTCTCTCCTCTCTTAAAATCCTCATGTTTTCCTCTGCTTTTCCTAGTAACTGTGGTAGATGATCTGTTTGCGTGTGGGGTCGGGGGATGAGGCTACAGTCGGCTAAAGGCCTAGATGATGTTGAGTGTTGTTGAGGATGGAACGCTGCTGTTGTTTTAACACACTTAAGTTGTTATACAACCGCAGCTTAGAGATGTGTTTGAAATAAAGCACTGTGCATTTGCATCCTTATCATTGTACAAATTGAGATGTTTCTTTGTGATAATAAACAATAAGGGATTGTACAAATTGAGATGTTTGTTTCTTTGTGGTCAGATTTGTGCCAGGCTGAAGAGGACGTGTCGTGTTATGGTACCGTGGCCCGGTTCCTCCTGGACTGTCTGATCCGAATCCCCACCAGAACCTGCCAGGCCCTACTGCAGCAGGTCAGTGACTCTGCTTCCACAGCAGAGACTATTAACCTCTTAAAGGAACACGCCAACTTTTTGGGAAATTAGCTTATTTGCCATCTACCTGGAGTTAGACAAGCAGATACATACCCTTTTCTTCTCTGTGCATGCATTAGGCTTAGGGAACAGCTGCACCATTAGCCTAGCTTAGCGTCATTCACTGGAAGTAGGTGTGCCAGTGTAGCCTAGTTCCCAACAGTTACGAAATACACTCCAAATACAACTCCAAAACTTTCCTGTAAACATGTTGTGACCCGTGTATTTACCATGTGGAGAAAAAAATTATAATTAGACATTTTCGTTTTCTAAGCAGATATATACTGTACTCTGAATATATTCTTTTGCAGAACCACTGCTGCCTGGATTTCATCACCTCAAAAGCCCTGTTGTTTTTTGAAAAATCTCTATTGTATTTTATGGCAATAACGTTCAGGTTTGTTCGACCCAGATATAATCATGAAAATAACGTTTCAAAAATAATTTCACGTCAGACGGCTAGTGTAATTTTATGAAATTTCTAGGGCTGACCTTCGATTTTTGTTTGGAATTCGAAGCTTCGGGGCCGAGATTCGATTTTAATTTGAAGCTTCAAAAAAAAAAAAAAAGTGTATACTTTATTTATTTATAATTTTTTTTTAATGTTGTGGGACTTGTACAGCACTTTCTTCAACTTTGTCAGTGCTGTAAAGTTTAAACTAGGGATGCTCGATATTGGCTTTTTTACCGATACCGATATTCCGATATTGTCCAACTCTTAATTTCGATACCGATACCGATACCGATATCAACCGATACCGATATATGCAGGGTTTCCCCCCAAAAAAACGGAATAATTTCAGGTAACTAATAATTTCACTGGATGCATTCAAAAGGCTTTCTAAATGTAAGCATTATCTGTGCAAAATATGATAATTAAAAAAGTAAAAATTAACATTACATATCTCTTGTTGTTGAATTAAACCAAAATGCATACTTTTGACAATAAATAAAATAAGAATTGGTTTTTACTTGCTTGCCTGGGTAAATAAAGGTTAAAAAAAAAAAAAAAAAAAAAAAAAAAAATTTTTACCGATACCGATATTTTCCGATATCACATTTTACTGCCGATATCGGCCGATACTATCGGTCGGCCGATAATATCGGACATCCCTAGTTTAAACCTTTTTAAATCTTAGACAAACGAAACACTTTGCTTTCATGAAATATTGTAAGCCGTCATTTGAGGCTGGCGCACGGAGATTACGTTCGTCACCAACACCGGGAGACACTGGATTCGCCTGTTCGAATCCAGCTCCCGGCGTTGCTATCAGCTTGGCTGGCCTCCTCACACTGATACAATTGGCTGTATCAGGGGGTGGGAAAGCTGAAGGGTGGTTCCTGGGCGTTGTGGACAGCGACCCCTACAGTTCGGTCGGGGCGCCTGCTCAGCAAGGGTTGGAACTAAGGAGAGATAGTGTGGCCTCCCACACGCTACACTCTCCCCGGTGAGAACCTGCGCGGCCAGGTTGGCCTGCCCCAGGCTGCACATGCGTCGGAGGAAAGCATGTGACAGTCTCCGGTCTCCCGGACCAACAGTAGGGGAAAGTACGCAACAACCGGAAGGGTGGGATGGGAGAAAAATCGGGGAAAAAGGAGGGGAAGAAAGATAAAAAAAATAAAAATAAAAATAACAAACAGCATTGCTTGTTGTAGTTAACAAAGAGAGGCACAGTTGATTTTGCAAAAATTAAAAATTATTATTATTATTTTTTTAATAATCGCATTTCTTTTCATATTCGAATCCCATGCCCATCGAACGAAGCTTCGAAGTATTTAAGACTACAAATATGAATGACTGTGTACAGGGCCGCCTCAGGGGGTGTGCGAGCAGTGCGGTCGCACAGGGCCTCACGGCTAGTTAGCTTTAGCTACGTTATAATATCGAGTGCTAACGTGTGGTTCAGTCGGGATAGCCATGTCGGCTAGTAGCTTAGCTAAAGGCTAACTAGCGTTAGCTAACCTAGAGAGAGCGCGTGCAGCATTGTTATGCCAAGATGAAGAGGACGGTCGTTTGGCAGATGAACTTCGTCAACTCCACGCGGTTGTCTCCATCCTCTTGGACGTTTGGTGAGTTTTTAATGCACTCTATTCTATTCCCGCCGTGGAGATATCTCTCTCTCTCTCTCTCTCTCTCGGGCCGGCTAGCTATTGTGGCTACGTTATGTTGGCTAATGTTATGTGGAGCCAGCGGGCCGGCTAGCTATCGTAGCTAACCTTATGTTGAGCTAGCGGGCCGGCTAGCTATCGTAGCTAATGTTATGTTGAGCTAGCGGGCCGGCTAACTATCGTAGCCAATGTTATCCTTAGCTGATGTCGGCCGTTGGCTCCTTGCTACTTTGTTTTCTCTGGTATAGATCCTCTTCTCTTTGGATTTAAGTGTTGATCTTTGTCCTTTTGGATCTATGTATATTCATGTTGCCTTTGAAGTTATCTTTTCCTTCTGTTTTGTTCTTCCATTAAAAGTTGAAAACCCTTTAGGGGCTCATCTTAGCTGTCTTGCTTATCTCTCTCTCTGTCTGGACCACAGACCCATTTCTCTCTCTCTCTGTCTGGACCACAGACTCATCTCTCTCTCTCTGGACCACAGACTCTCTCTGCCTGGATCATCACAGACTCTCTCTCTCTCTCTCTCTCTCTCTCTCTCTCTCTCTGAGCATTGCATTGCTTATAGTTGTCAATTGTGTCGGTCAGTTCATTGCAATTTTTCCTTCAGTCACATTTAGTTTTATCCTGCACCTGGCCTAAAACAGGTTGGATGTGCACACAGCTGCTCTACTGTGTTTGTAGCAGAGCAACCATACCTGAAGCCTTGTAAACAAAGACATCAACACTAGAGTGTGTACTTCTATCTACACAGTACAGCCAAAGCATTCCCATTGCTAGGCAAAAACTCCACCTGTTTTCTACACTGCTTCTTCCCTTGCTGGATTTTCTGCATTACTGCCACTTGTACATGTGTGTTGTGGAGAAATTTGTACAGTGTTACAAAGCGATAACACTAGGGCTGACCTTCGAAGCTTTTTTTGGCAATCGAAGCTTCGGGGCCGAGCTTCGATTTAAATTTTTATTTTTATTTTTATTTTTTTTCTTATGTTGCAGGACTTGTACAGCACTTTCGTAAACGTTGTTGTTTTTAAATGTGCTCTATAAATAAAGTGGGTTGGATTAATTAATTAAGTAGCCCCTTTCGTGACTGACGCATCCAACAAGGTTTCACTCGGCTGTGTGATTTAATTCAAGGTGGATCGCTGTTGTCGTTTGAACAACTTCAGATTTCATGGGAACTACCAATCCCCCAAATCAAGAATGTTTAAGATGAATGAAGTAAGATTTTGATTATTTGAAATATGGCCTGTGTAGACTAAACTATGCACAGAATTATGTCAGTCTACAAGGTCCGGATTCTACATGGTCCGGCAATGTAGACCTTGTAGACTCCACTACAGACCAATTATCAGTGAATGTTCATGCATTTTTAAGAAGGGCAACTTCCACAAAAAAACAAAGAACTCACCAAAACATCTCAGTAGCACCTTATCTAAATGTTATATTTCATATATGGAGATTCATATTTATTTATGTATTGCATGCATTTCTACATTTTATTTCCTATTTTGTTTATTCATCCCAGTATCTTTCTTTCTTATGTGTGGAATTCTACAAGGTGCGCGCGCACACACACACACACACCTACACACACACACACACACACACACACACACACACACACTTACATTTAGTCATTTAGCTGACGCTTTTATCCAAAGCGACTTACAAGTTCTGTACGACAAGACAGCAATAAGGGTACAACTCTATCAGCTGAGTAACAATGTTCATCAAAGTGTTGCGTGTTACAGTGTAGGTTAGTTTATTAGGACAAGTGCATGACAGTAAGGTTAGTCACGGTTAGATTTTTTTTTTTTTTTTTTTTTTATCATTTCAGATAATGGTTGAAGAAGTGAGTCTTTAGTCGACGGCGAAAGATTGGACGGGATTCGGCTGTCCTAACTGGGATGGGTAGTTCACACACACACACACACACACACACACACCTACACACACAAATCGAAGTAAAAAAAAAAATTGAAATTTTCTTTTTTTTTTTTTTGAAAAAAAAAAGTTTTTTTTCTTTTTTTTTTAAACTTCGATTTTTTTTTTAATGTTCGAAGCTTGTGCCATCGAATCGAACGTTCGAAGCTTCGAAGCATTTAAGACAGCCCTAGATAACACTGTATATTGACTGTAGAACGGGAGCTCTCTCTCTCTCTCTCGCTCTCTCGCTCTCTCTCGCTCTCGCTATATGTTGACTGTATCATGCCCAGCCTCGGGCAGTGCTATTATTTAAGAATATGTTGACTGTATGATTTTTATTTAATTTTTTTACCTTTCAATCTCGCACAGGGCCTGACGGTGTAATTTCCTCACGTCTATATCATCCGGTTTCCAATGCAATGCAAAGAGAATTCTATAAACTCATATTTCGCTAATGATTGGTAAACCAACGTAGTGCTGAAAATATACACTTTGACTGCTGTTTTTATAGGGTTAGGGTCTTTACGCTTGGCTACATTTACATTTTTTTTTAAACGCAACATTAATTAATACGAACTGTATTGATCTATTTATGGCGTGAAATTCATCTCTGCCCAGTACCGGGCCGTCGGGCTTAAGGGATTAACACTAAAGGGAGTTTTTTTGGATGAAAAAAGGGGTAATGTGGCTAAATTGCATAAACCTTTTCTTTTTAACACGTCAAGGTTTTCAAATTAATCGGCGAAGATGAACGTGCTAATATTGTCTGCCCTGATTTCTACATACATTATGTGTTTGTGAATCCTAGGTGTTTCTGGAGCCTTTCTCCCGGGTCCTGGGCCAGGCCAAGTCTAAAGCGGTCCTCCTCAGCGCAGCCCGGTCCGACTTGCGCTACCTCAACTGTCTGCACCGGCTGGGCATCATGCTCGGTATCACAGACTGGATCAGGGACTACCACGGAAAACTTAGCCCGCCACAGAACCACAACACTGCACACACAGCACCAGCCGACCACAACAAGGTCAGAATCGACATCATAACAAATAGCTTATTGGCCAATGTGTTGCTGTACTGAAGCTATGAAGCAAAACGTCTGTTTTTCAGTTTTGTTTCTTAGACTGTATGTCCCAAGTCTTCCCTAGTGTTGAAAACAGTTGTTGCTCAATCTTATTGAATGTTTTGGTTGACTTTGTTGGGTACTAAATTGATCCCCCACCCTCCTCACTTCAGTCTACAGTGGCCGACTCTACGTGCAGCAGTGAATACGAGGATCTGGAGGATTCTGCCTCTATAGACTACAATTTGGACTCCTCCCACCTCAACCAGAGCCAACGAGAAGGTGAAGGGAAAACAAGTGTGCAACATGGGAAATGTATTGTAGAGTTATCAAAGGCTAGCCTCAAATCATGCCCCCATGCCTTATTGTTTATTATCATATATCATCCGCTAGATGATGACGAGGGAGAAGAGACGGTGGAGGTGGGGGAGGAGGTGGAAGATGACGAAGAAGAGGACTTGTATGAGTTGGCCTCTGTGCCAAATGGTGACATGCACAGCACCAGTGAAACGGCGAGTGAAACAGGAAGCCGAGATGAAAGAGAGCTGGCATCGGTCGATGGCCAAGAAGAGGATGCTGCCAGCAGCCAATCGGAGCCATCAGACGGCCCGGCAAACCCTCAGAGAGCCGTCATCGATGACATCAGGTTTGTCCTCATTCGCCATTAATAATAATAATAATAATAAACTTTATTTGTATACCATCTTTCATACAAGAATTGCAGCCCAACAAGGGCGGCTGGGTGGCGCAGCAGACATTGCGTTCGTCACCAACGCATGAGACACCGGTCTCGAATCCGGCTGTCAGCGTTGCCTCCGGCTTGGGCCGGCTGTCATACTGACTCAATTGACAGAGTCTGCGGGAGGGGAGTCGATGGGTGGTAGTCTGGTCGGTGTAAACAGCGACTCCTACAGGTCGGTCAGGGCGCCTGCACAGCAAAGACAGGAAATGCCGCGGGCAGTGTGAGCCTCCCACACGTTACACCTCGCCAATGAGAGTCCACGCTGGCAGGTGAAAAGAAGTGACTGGCTGCCTCCACATGTATTTTTTTTCCGACAGATGTTTTATGATGGAGTTTCGGTAAAGTAGACGCAAAATAGACGTTACCTTTTGTTTTAGAGGTACTCCATTTCTCACTTCGAGTGTCTTGAATCAGAACAGGATCAATACATATAACGTTAGGAAACGCACCTTATCGTCCATAATCATCATCCATATAATCCATTTAGTCTTTTTCATAATATCCAATAGTTCGCTCTGAGCGATCGCCATTGTCGTCCTGCTCACAGCTGCTCGCAACGTAGTTGTTTGGGGGCTGGGACCACCCACACTAAGCTGGCCCATATGCATGTTCATAAGGTAGGTGATACTGCCACATGGCGGGATTCATTTGTCATTGCAATTTCAAGGTCTCAGATGAGTCACAAAGGTCCGCACGACTGTTTAGAATAGGAAAATCAGGGCGGCTAGGTGGTGTAGTGGGCAAGGCACTCGCCACCAGTGTGGAGACGCTAGGATTCGCGTGTTCGAATCCAGCTCTCCACATTGTTTTCAGTTTAGCTGGTCGTCCGCAGTAATACACATTGGCCGTATTACGGGGAGGGAAAACTGAAGGGTGGGGATCGAACGTTGTGAACAAGCGACTCCTACAAGTCGGTTGGTGCGCCTGCGCAGTAGAATCAGGAAGTGTCGGGGGCAGCGTGAGCCTCCCACGCGTTACTCCTCGACACTGAGAGATCGAGATGCGCAGGTGAAAAGATGCGACTGCTGTTACCTCAAGTACCGGAGGGGACTTGTGCTATGTATGACTTAGTCCACATTGCAGCCGGCTTGTGGGAGGCAAGAAACAGCGTTCGTGACAGGGGAGGGTTGAATTGGATGATACGAAATTGGGATGGGAGAAAATATAGAAAATGGGAGAAAAAGTGGATAAAAAAAAAAGAATAGGAAAATCGAAGACGGGATATCTCTGGTTTGCTTCTCAACGGTTGGATTTGAAACACGAGAAATCTCGGGTTTGGCGCAGAATGAGTTAATGTAATTTGCACAGGTATCACATTTTTGAAGGGGCAGCCCGGCTGTTGGGAGATGAAATCATATTAAATACATGTTTTCGTATTCAAGTTGTTGTTTTTTGCAGGGCTACCAGGAGCTTGGTGTGTCTAGTGAAAGGTTGTATGGAACGTGCAAGAATTAAAATTGGTGTTCAAGTTCAGCCGCCAGTTCAGTGTCGCTATGTGTTTTCGTTTTTTTGCTAGTGTCGTGGAAATTACTCTTAAGAGAACAAACGATGAGCCGAGTAATTCTGACTGAGTCGAGTTATAAAAAACGAACATAGATTTATTCATTGTGATCAAAAAAGAGTCTACGAACAGGTTGAAAAGTACCTAGCGGAAAGAACATCCCACTCCACTGACGCATGCCTTCTCTATTTGAACGACCACATCAAACAAGAGGTGGACGCGGGCAAATACTGCGGCATGGTCATGCTGGACCTACAAAAAGCCTTCGACACTGTCAATCACACCATTCTGTTTGACAAGCTAACAGCAATTGTTTTTGATAGCCTATCAGTGAGCTGGATGCAATCCTACCTGGAGGGGAGAGAACAGATGGTGGAGGTAAACGGTACCCTATCCCCCCTGTTAGATCCTGATCGATCTGGCCAGTATCACGTCTTCGTCTGTCTGGCTCTCCATCCAATTCCTCTGCGTTGTGTCATTTTAATGGTCCTAACGTCTCCGATACTGGCTGATAAGATCCTTATCTCTCCCCGTTAGTACAATCCGCAAACCATAAGAATTCGACACTTCGACAACGTGAAATACCTTACAAGGAAAAGCGTGGTTTTATTTGATAAACGGAAACCTCAGCTCAGATGGTAACAGATTGTATTGTCCTTGAAGAGTCTATTCTAATGATTTCGGTGTGTTCGTCTATCGTCCTTTTGTTATTCAGTCCAATAGTGTTCAGGCCTGGTCTTTAGCCTAACCCTCGCGTTAGCCGAAGCTAATGATGATGTGGCATTCTCCCCCCCCCCCTCCTCCTCTCTGTGATGAGAGGAGAGAGTGTCTTCTGTGTGATCTCAGTCCTACTCGCTCTTGGTCAGATTCTAGTCTGCCCTACCCGGAACCACTGTCAGCTTTATAGGATCTTCGTCATAACTATGATAGCCCACCTCTTTCTGGTTGTCATGTGCCGCGTTGTCATGACAACTGCTAAATAACCTTTCACACATTAAAATGCAGTTTTCTACTGTTTCATTAAGATGAACCCCTCTCCCTCGCTCTCGCTATCAGTTTGTTCTTACAAGGAATTCAAAACATTCTCTCGCTGGCAGTGTGCCTCACAACAATCACCCTGCTCTACTGAACCACCGTCTCCTGCTTCCATGCACATTTCGATCTCACCGTTTTAGCTGTGGTCACCTCCCCCCCCAATCTATACATCACATACATTGAAAAAGCACCCCAAATCCTTCACCCCCCTCACAGTGAGCTGTGGTGTTCCACAAGGAAGCATACTAGGACCGCTACTGTTCCTAATTTATGCAAATGACATGTCGTCATCTTGTGACTGCAACTTGCCCTGCTGGTCTCTGACAAGAACAAGTTACAGGTTGAAAAAACCCTCAGCTCGGAACTAGGCAAAATCTGCATATGGCTCGCTGATAACAAACTAACATTACACATGGGCAAAACAGAGTCCATTCTCTTCGGTTCAAATAACAAACTCCGCAAGACCGACGGCTTCTCAGTTACAGTGGGTGACAATATTTTCACAAGGAAAGATGAAATTACCTACCTGGGTTCCATCCTAGAGGCTAATCTTTCCTGTGACAAAATGGCATCCAATGTAATAAAAAAAGTCAACCAACAAACTCTATTCTTGTATCTCCTCTCTGGTAAACAAGAATACCCTGAAGACTCTGGCAGGAGCACTCATTCAAGGGTACTACGACTATGCTTGCACCTCCTGGTACCAAAGCACCTCAAAGGCGCTAAAAACAAAATGACAAACATCAAAACAAACTGGTCAGACTACTGCTTGACCTTACTCCTAGAACCCACCTCACCCCTGCCCACTTTGACAACCTAGGATGGCTTAGAGTAGACGACAGAGTACAGCAACTTGCAATGGGCCTGGTCTACAAGATACACTACACGACCAAGGTACCCATGTACATGTCAAAATACTTCCCAAAGGTCAGTGAATACCACGATCACAACACCAGAGGGAGCTCCACAAATCATGTTAAACCCAGATTCGGCTCAAACAAGGGACTAAACAGGTTTCGCAATTATGCCACATCAATGTGGAACGCCCTACCCAAAGCTGTAAAGGATTGTGAATCACTACCCACTTTCAAAACCACTCTCAAAGAACACCTACGGGAGACTGCAATTCGAAACTGGACCCTGTAAATGTCCTAACCCAACCCCCTCCAATGTACAGTAAATTACCAAGTATGGTTGTCAATATTCCAATGTACAGTTTTGCTTGTACAGTTGTACAGTGTTCCCCACCCCCCCCCCCCCTCCTACCCAACCCACCCACCCAACCACCTCCAATGTACAGCCCAACCCCACCCCACCTACCCAACCTCCCCCAATGTACAGTTTTTACGTCAAATGTATATACTCTCTTTTCTGGACTCTTTTTGTATCACAAACAGTACTGTATTTGCAAATCTGGTATGTCATAAATGTATAGATGTAGCAGTACTGTCTATCTGTATGTCATATATGTCCTGATGAATTGAAAATGGGGGACCCTGATGTAAACAAGACGAAAGTCTTTCTCTGGTCTGCATCCCCTTAACAATTGTGTGTATTGAGCTGTACTGTATTGTACCCATTCTGCAATCTGTTAATAAAGTTTTCAATCAATCAATCAATCAATCACAGTGAAAGTGCTCAGTTACTAAACAAAGACCAAAGTGTACACAAGCGTCTGACCAGGAAGTGAGACAGAACCCTGGTCAGACGTACATTAAATACATAATTAAAATGGCGTACATTAGACATCCAGATATGACAGAAAAGGTAAACAAATATGCCCAGTTAGGGAATGAATAACAAGATTTAACATAGAAGAGAAGATAAAAAACAGAAGATAGGTCTGAGGGTTTCTCATCCCTGAGACAAACTGGAGTCGAGATTAAACAAGAAAAGAACAAGATGTGATTTACTTGGAAATGTCTATCTATCCTGGCCCTTGAGGTTGTTTTAAGAACATCAGCCAGACTGTCGCCCTAGTGTCTTTGAGCTCTGCTAGTTGACCTATATTAAACTAGTCGAATATGTATGATAGAATATGTATTTCAACACAGATCTATAATGACATGATAATATTGCCATGACACTAGTTAAATTGGCATTCAACTTTGTTTTAAGTGGTATTAAAAAGGTCTTTAAAAGTCTTCAATTTAAATTAGGCATGTTTGATATTGGCTTTTTTACTGATACCGATATACCGATATTGTCCAACTCTTAATTTCCGATACCGATATCAACCGATACCGATATATGCAGGGTTTCCCCCCCCAAAAAACTGAATAAGTTCAGGTAATTAACATTACATATCTCTTGTCGTGTAATTAACACAACATTATGCATACTTTGACAATAAATAAAATAATAATTTGTTCTTACTTGCTTGCCTGGGTAAATAAAGGTTAAATAAATGTAAAAAGAAAAAAAAATTATATGATTAAAGTATTATACAAAGACCCATCGGCCATGATTACAACAGGCACAATCACCTCCGAAATCTTTCCGGTATCACGTTCTTCCAGACAGGGTTGCCCTCTTAGTCCCGGACTATTCGATCTATCATTAGAGCCTTTAGCACAATATATAAGACAATCCCAATCCATAGAACCAATCGTAATCAAGGGCACACAACACAAAATTTGTTTATATGCGGACGACGTAATACTGTTCATGCAAAACCCCAACACCGCATTGCCTCATCTTCTCAAGTTGATTGAGGACTTTGGAGATTTATCGGGATTTAGGATAACTTGGCCGAAGTCGGCCTTCCTCCCACTTAACGCCCCTGCAAAAAGAAATATAACCCTCCCAGTAGAGATACCTATGGTAAAATACTTTAGATGCTTGGGAGTTGAAATATTTCCTACCATAAGCCAAACGGTGAAGCACAATTACATAAAAATCCAAAACAAAATCAAATACGACCTTGTCAGGTGGTCAAAACTTAAAAACTCAGTACAGGCACGGATATCAATAGTTAAGATGGACGTCCTACCTAGAATCAACTTCTTCAGCTCAATGCTACCGTTACCACCTCCAAAGGGTTACTGGAAAGAATTACACTCCTCCACATACAAATTTATTTGGAATAACAAACCACCACGTATAAAAAGATCCACCGCACAGAGAAACAAAGCAGACGGTGGTATGGCATTTCCAGATTTCTACCACTATTTTAAGGCGTACACTTTAAGACCACTGACAACATGGTTTGATCCCCAAGCATCAGTATCCTGGAGAAATTTAGAAGAAAATATAGTAGCTCCATATAGGCTGAAGGACATAGTATACACCAAATTATCAATTAAGCAATGCGAACGGAAATCTGGCCCCATAATCACTCATGCGATCCGGATATGGCGTGAAACACAAAAAAAAGATTCTATCCCACATAAATGGCATAATCATACTCCCTTATTCAATAACAATGCACTCTTGATTGGAAAACAACCTATAAGATTCCCTAGATGGGAAAAGCAAGGCATACACTCATTAGGAGACGTTTTCAACAAACAGGGTTTTTGTAGTTTCGATGAAATACGCAATAAATTTAATCTCACCAAGTCCACATATTATTTTTACGCACAGTTATTGGCATGTTTGAAGGCGGTGTTCCATTAACGATACCAATTGCACACCACAGATACCACACATTTTTCTATGAAAGAGAGACATCGAGAGGTTTTGTATCAGATTTTTATCATCAATATTACTAACGGCCTTGTATGAAACCCTCCACCTAGACTCTATTTGGAGGAGGGATATACCGGACCTGGAAATAGATTTTGAGTGGCAAGAAGCCTGGGCAAATGTTCGACTTGCATCAAGGAACCCGGACCATCAACAAATCAATCTTAACTATATCCATAGGACATACTTGACTCCTATAAGACTGAACAGAATGGGTCTTAAACAAGACTCCAAATGCTCCTTATGTACAAATGGGGACGAGGTGACATTTATGCACATGTACTGGGACTGCCCACCAGTTAAAATATTCTGGAAAGAGGTGACCCAGCAATTATCAAATCTCTTAACTCTGAATATACCTGTACACCCCTCTGTATTACTGCTGAATGATGTTTTTGAGAATGCAGTACATCCACAGCTAAAGAGATTGGTTTTATCGGGTATCACAGTGGCTAAAAAGCTGATAGCATCACGATGGTTCCAATCGGAAAAAATGTGCCGAAAGGTCTGGATTATTACATATCTCGATGTGATCTATCAAGAAATATCTACAGCAAGAATTTTGGGTCTCAATGAATCAAAAATGAAAATGTGGTTAGACGTGGTGGAGATAATAAAAGATAGCATATAATGGTAGTGTCTGGTTAGGAGCGTGGGATAATGGATGGATTATCCAATGGGGGGTCCGGGAGGGGGGGGTACGAGCTAGAGCATATGTGTGTAGGGTATTAGATAGCAGGTATTGGGGGTATATCCTGTATAAGACATTTAACTATATGGTGATTTCATTGGATGTGCACTGTTAATAATGCTTGTATATCTTATCGTGTGTTGTCATGTTTGTTTATATGTTTGTTTAAAAAAAAATTAAAAAAAATAAAATCCGATATCACATTTTTATGCCAATATCGGACATCCCTAATTTAAATGTAACCTGCAGATACCCTGTGTATGAAATGACGTGATGTCTCTCCTTCATTCTTGCCTTTCTGTCTCCTGCCGGTTCCCTCTGTGTAACGACAGGAAGAGTGAGTTTGGCGTCGGTGTGGAGTTGACCGCTGAGGGCCAGAGGCTGATGATGGTTCACCAGGACAGACTGGGCCGCAGTCTGGACCGACTGTCCACCGAGCTCTACAGCAAAGACACACACTTTGTCCTGGAACTCATTCAGGTGGCTGTACTCGCTGTCTTAGTGTCTTGTCTTTTTATTATTAGATTGGAAGCACCTTGTAGACCAGTGCATGTGACTCACACTCCTACACAGAGCCGTCTCTATGCCTGTACATCATGGCCTGCTAAACACCTCTGCACAAGAGGGACAAAGTTTCTACCAAATTCGGAGATCCACGACCAAATTAGTTTGAAAGAAAATGCGGCTATAACGTTGAATTGGAGTATCACAAATAACACAAAATTAAGCTTGTCTGAACATTTATGAGTTATGCAGTAGGGGTGTAACGATACGACCTCACAACGATTAAATTCGATTACCATTCTTCAGGCAATGATTCAATGCATCATGAAATCTCTTTATTTGACCACGATTCGATTCACAGAATCAGTTAATTCCCCCAAAAAATTATTATACACAAATGTGGCTGGGGGAACTGATTCACTCAGCATGAATGGATTATAGGTCAATAAAAACAATACACACAAAAAAGAAACATTAAAAAAAAAATATATATATATATATATATATATATACGGTATATATATATCTTTTTTTATTTTTTTTATTATCGATTCTAACATTTTCAAATCGATGCAGTTGAATCGTCACATTAGAATCGATGCATTTCGATTAATTGATGCATCGTTACACCCCTATTATGCAGTGATGTAGTTATCAAAAAAGTGTGTCTTTTCTTTGTAAGGAAACCATATGGCTGCATTCATCGTCGTTTCCATGGACACAGTGAATAAACAAGGCTGCACAGATGCTGTGAAATTTTATTATTTAACTTCTTTCAACACATTTTTGGTTCTTATTTATAAAAGTAACAAAAAAATATGGGGGAACAATAATACAATATTTTGTATTCAATAATAATTAATGGGATAATTATACAAGTTGCAGCGGTTAGTGTACTTCCTCTTTGGTCAGAGATGTTTGACAGTGGAACGAGAATGAATGTGACTAACTCATCATTAATTCAATCAGTTTATTCACTCAGGTGGCGGCTCACAGGTATGGCACTTTGGGTAAGACCAGTTGGCTTAGCATCGATGTCCTTGTTGTTATTATTAGATTCGAAGCACCTCATAGACAGGCAGTGTCACAGCGAATCAGTCAGTCAGTCAGTCAGTCAGTCAGTCACTGTTACCACTGTGCCCCTAGTGGCAGCTCACAGGCATGGCACTTTGCTTCACATCTATGAAATATTTATGTAAATTCTCTGCTCATTTTATGCCTGTCTATAATTATGCCAATTTTATGCTAATTTTATGCCAATGTATTTTATGTCTACATCACTACTGTGAAACACTTTGGGCTGCAATTCTTGTATGAAAGGTGCTATAATAATATACAATTTATTATTATTATTACTTTGTGTCCTTTCTGAAGACCTAACCAAGGAACAGGCATCACTCTAAAGCTTGTTCAAATGCTAAAAATTACTAAATATGTAATAATAATAATATAATAATAATAAACTTTATTTGTATAGCACCTTTCATACAGAAACTGCAGCTCAAAGTGCTTCACAACACAAAAAAGACGGGCATAAAATGAGCACATAAATTGCAGACATATAAAATCACAGTTTCACATTAGGATCTAACATCCCAACAGGCCACCTAGTTTATGGTTCGATTCAGTTTTAAATAGACAATAATAAAAGGAGCAAGATAAAATAGACAGAGTAAAATAGTGCAATAGTGCAGTGCAATACAATTGTAGAATAGAATAGATTAAAAAAAATATATATTTTACAGTGCAATAAAATAAGTTCTGGACAGTTCAAAGTCGTACAATGGTAAAACTGTTCTGAATTATGCTAGTTCTTCACATTTTGATGCAGATGACTGTGGAGGGGTGGGGGCAGTGTTGAGTAGCTGGTCTATGGCTGAGAATAATATTCTAGAGTTTCCAACATTCTCTGTTATAATCTTAGAAAAATTGTCCTTTCTTGCCACTCGTATTTTTTTGTTATAGGCAGTCATGGCTTCCTTATATATATCGCAGTGGACCGTAAGCTTGGTTTTCCTCCATTTTCGTTCAGCAGCTCTACAGATTCTCTTTGTCTGACCAACACTGCTATTATTTAACCATGGGGAGATTTTGTCACTTGACTTTTTTTTGCCTTTAACACATTCCCTGCCACGCTTATATCCATCAATGTTTGATCACTGCCACCAGTCTAAGCCTATGGAGATGTTTACCTTCTTTGCAGGGCTATAACTTTTTAAATTGTATTGCTAAATTGACATTACTATGGCCCATTCAACATCGATTATCTATCGTTCAGGATGTAGGAACGTTTTACTTTTTCATTCATAGGTTCATACGAAAATACCGTCTAGAATATAAATGTTTTTATCGTTTTCTGCAGTAATTCCTAGAACGTGAGATATAGGCATAAACGCATATATAGATTATCAAATGCAGTTTGTTGGTGATACACGCTATATTAAAAATTTCAACTGTACATGATCCTAAACGTTATGACTGATCATGCGCGGGTGAACGGGGGGGGGGGGTCGTTTATAATTCCGTGCTTGTCAGTAAATGCTTTATGTAGTATGGGTGATATATTGATCAGAGCAGTTTGCATGGATAATAATAAACGAACACGCTGAAAATTACGTCAGCGTCCTCTTACCGTTGGCCGGTGAGACTGGAGCAAAAAGATCCCACTTATTTGACGGCGATCAAGTCGATCCATTTCCGGTTTGTATAATAATAATAACAGCCCAAATCATGTCGATTATTGAGTTATGGCAGCGATCCATATACACAGTGTGTGTCTTGAGTCCTGCGACAATATGCGAGTGCCGGACGCATTTCCAAGACGCACCGAGATCGACTCGTCCATTTCCGGTTTGGCAACTCGCCGATCATCCACCAGGGGGCAGTATTGAAGCGTTGCAGAGTTGTGCATGCTCCCACTGCATCAGCCCAGGCTCCGTGGGGGAATTATGAATAACATGGCGAAAAAATTAAATATGATCTCAATAACGTCGTACGCCGTGGATTGGCAGAATTCGCATGAACTTAAAACACGTCGTACAACGTGAATGGCACAGGATGTGTTAATGGAGCGACAGCATCCAGTGTATATGATAGGGTGTTGTTGAGATTTTCAACCATGCAGTTTAAAGAACAGTCCAGGCTGGATGGTTCAGTTTGTCTCATGATGTTTGAGAACTTCTCTTCTGCGATGTCATCTAGTACTCTTCGCTTTACAACGGTTACCTTTTTTGTCTCTGTTAAGTTTAGGTTAGCATTGAAGAATACACAGTGATGGTCAGATATAGGTAATTCGATTACTGATACTTTATCAATGTTCAGCCTTGTTGTCATCACTAAGTCTAGGGTGTTACCAGGTTGGTGAGTGGGTTCATTTACATGTTGTATTAGCTCAAAGCTGTCCAGTAGGTTGGTAAGCTCAATAGCCTTGGGGTCGTTCTTCTTATTTATATGAATATTCAGATCTCCATGTATGATTAATCTTTCACATCTAAGGATACCGACTGAGATTAGCTCTGAGAATTCCTGCAGAAATATTGATTAGTATTTTGGTGGCCGGTACAATGTGATGATGAGCAAAGGCAGTTCAGCTTTGAGCTCATTAGCAAGATATTAAAATGATGTAAATTCACCTATGTCAATGTCATTACATACAAATGATGTAGATAAAATAGCGGCAAGCCCTCCCCCTTTTTTTTTTTTTAATCCACTTTTTCTCCTTTTTCTATTTTTCTCCCATCCCAATTTTGATGTGCCAATTCTTCCCTCTCCTGTCTTGAACGTTGCTCGCATATGCCCCCCACTGGCCGGTTGTAGGGAGGATAGAAGCCTTGCATCACGTGTCCCCTCCGATACACGAGGAGGCAGCCTGTTGCATCTTTTCACCTGCCAGCACGGACTCTCATTGGCGAGGTGTAACGTGTGGGAGGCTCACACTACCCCCACCATTTCCTGTCTCTGCTGTGCAGGCGTCCCCCAACCGACCTGTAGGAGTCGCTGTCCACAACGTCCAGATTACCACCCATCGACTTCCAACCGCCAACTCTGCCAATTGAGTTAGTATGACGGCCGGCCCAAGCCGGAGGCAACGCCGACAGCCGGGCGCAAACCCGGTGTCTCTTGCGTTGGTGACGAGTGCAATGTCCGCTGCGCCACCCAGCCGCCCCTGCCCTCCCCTTTTTCTATTTTGTCTGACCAATTGATAATACTTATAATTTGGAGGGCAGGCTTCTATCAGAGTTGTCGCACCAGTAATGTAATTTAGCCAGGTCTCGACTAGGAACATGCATTGCAAATTCTTTTCAGTTATCAGATCATTGATTAAGAAAGATTTGTTGCTCAACGATCTAATATTCAGAAGGGCCATTGTCAGTGATTTTGTGATGGGGGGTGTGGCTGGCCTTGGCCACACCCCCCTGTGAACAGGAACAGCATGGTTTGTTATTGGAACAAATTGATAGCAGTAGTTTGGGTGCGAGGTGGGGAGCGTGGTGGACGTTTCGGAGGTTGCAGTTGCGGGCTGTCGAGGAAAGATGGCGGAATAGTTCTTTTGTGATGTTTTGGAGATGCCTGGCTGTAAATCCGACCAGCATTTACCAGTTCGACCATTTTTGGCGTGAAAGTTAAGTTAATATTTTTCATTTATGTACCGGTGTCTGGGGGAAAAAACAACACTTGGGATTTAATAGGTTTCTCTGAGAGCCAGTAAAGCATGGTTATCATTCCCACCAGTATTTAAAATGACTCCTAAGTGTAACCCGTTCCCTGCCCCCCCCCCTTGCTTTCCAGAATGCTGATGACAACAGCTACTCGCCGGAGGGCGGCGCCGTTCCCGCCCTGGCCTTTGTGGTGGAGAGAGACTGTGTCACCATCCTCAACAACGAGACGGGCTTCCAGGAGAAGAACATCCGGGCCATCTGCGATGTGGGCCGCAGCACCAAGGGAAAACACAAATATGGATACATAGGTAACTTAACCGGACGTGTACAGGCTGATCTGCTTTTCTGTCTGCAGTGCTCACAAGGTCACAAATGATCCATTAAAGTTTTAACTGCCATCACATAGGGCAGTTGCGCACCACGTAACTACTGTATGCCTGTAGCGAATCCGAAAATGCCCTAAAAAATATCTTTCAAAAATGTAAATCGAATAGTCTTTTTCTTGCTTGACACTCCCATTTCACCGCATTAAACTGATTGGAATGAGGTGAATAGATTTGTAATGATATGTAAGGATCTGCAATCTGATTGCAAATCGGTCACGATTGCCAGCTGCTAACAGCCCTGTTGTTTCTTTTTATTTGACATATTCCAAACCCTTAATTTATCTATCTTTCTCCTTCCCTCCCCGCCCCTCTCTCTCATTCTCCTCTCTCCTCTTTCCTCTTCCTTCCTCTCTCTTCCTCACCATCCTCTCTCTCTCTCTCTCTCTCTCTCTCTCTTTCTCTCTCTCTCTATCTCTCTCTCTCCTCCTTTCTTTCTTTCTCACACGTCCTGCTTCTAGTGTTCACTCATTAATTCCTACTCACGCTGGCCAAATACGTCTTGTGTCAAGTAGCCGCGTTGGTAATTAGCTCGTCAATGTCTCTGGGCTGTGAAATGGTCCTAGATCACAGCCAGCCACTGCTCCAGCACCTGCTGCCCCTGCTGATAATGACTACAGACAGGCAGACTGCTGACATAACCTCTCCTTGTCATCTGCCTATCTCCCTACGTCTTTTCACAAGTTATATTTTTCCGTTAACGAAACATTCTCAAGTAATTTTTTATCTTTTGGTTTCATTTCATGATTCTAAGCAATTGAGCAACAGAGACGAGTCTAGGCGATACGTGGCCACACTGGTTTGCAGTCGGCTCTTGTAATGCTGCCGCCAAGATAACTGCATAGTGTGTTACTCCCCCGATGTCGCTTCTGTGTTAATTGGTTAGACTAGAAGTCTTTATTTGTCATGCAGTTTTAACACACACACGCGAGATGGGCGACCCACACGAACACACACACACATGCACTGAGTCGCCGATGAAATGTCTCTCTGCACATTTCCCATCCCGTTGTCCTTCCCCCCATGGGCAGCCGGGAGCAGATAGGGCGTCAACGTGAGCCGCAACCCGGGGACCAATCCAAGTGCTCCTGTCCGTCTTCGTCAAGCACGCGTTTCTGTCGCATTGACGCTATCTCCCTTTGCCCAACTCCTCACAGGCCAAAAGGGAATTGGTTTCAAGTCGGTGTTCAAGGTGACCGACTGCCCAGAGATTCACTCCAATGGTTTCCACTTGCGCTTCGACAAGACCTGCGGGCCCATGGGATACATCCTGCCCCACTGGGCGGAGGAGGAGAGGCCTCTGGACACCCACCTGAGTGACGCGGTTCAGCACAGGTCAGATAAGCACTGGAACAGACTGTTTTACCACCCGTTTCTTAAAGGAACATGGCAACATTATAGGAAATGCACTTACCAACAAGAACATCAATACCAATTTCTAGGGATGCACCGAATGGGAAATTCTTGGCCGAAACCGATACCGAAAATAGGAAACGGTTGGCCGAATGCCGAAAGGCAGAAAATTATTAATATAAATATATATATATAATGTTTTTTTTTGTTCAGCTACCTGATTATGGCAAAATACATGATTATGGCAAAACTTAACTTAAATAATATTAATAATCACTATTATGGGTGCATAAAACATTTATTCAGCACTTTTGAATGCATACAATAATTCCAGACTGACTGCTGAAAGATTGTACACATTTTCTCTTTGCATACAACAAAATGTGCATTCAAGTCAAGTGCATTTTCTTTTCTCTGTAGGATAACTACAACAAAGTGCATTCAGAACAAAGCCACAGTGATTTAAAACTGCATAAAGACACACACACGAGAGGGAGAATAGCTTATAGCAGACTTAATGATGTTACTGTAGTGGCTACTGTCATAATTCACGGCGTTCTAGCCTACATGGAAGGACTCTTGTATTTACTACATCTCCCGTGACTCTTAGCGGGGGATGACGTAGCTTAAGAGAGACTAGTCAAAGTGAGGAATGGAAGCGTTGTTAGCTAGCTTAACGCTACCGTTAGTTAAAAAAATTTTTTTTAACCGCGACGGGCATATAGTAAGTAAGTAAGTAAGTAAGTAAGTATTTATAAAGCACCTTTCATACATGTCATGTAGCTCAAAGTGCTGTACACAAACATAGGCATATATAACGATAAAAGCAATAAAGTCACAGTGATCAGTTAAGATCAATGTTTAAAAAAATAAATAAAATAATAATAATAATAATAATAATAATAATAATAATAATAATAATAATAATAATAATAATAATAATAATAATAATAATAATAATAATAATAATAATAACGTAAAAATGAAAATAGCGTAAAAATAAAAACATGAAAACAGTCATTTGCTTACCAGTTTGGGAGAACAGGTCCGCACAAACATGTCCGCTCAGTAGCAACCGGAAGTAGGAAATGCACTAAACCAATGCACTTGTACGGTAGGTAGCAATGTTAGCTCTTATAACGCTAGTGTAGTTACGTTTTTATTAGTGGTCAGAGTTGGGTCCATAGGACTTATCCAAGCCCCATGGATCCATCAGTGGCCGCGTATTGTGTGCGTATGTACCCGTTCCCTCATGTGGTCAGTGGCCAGAGTTGGGTCCACAGGACTTATCCAAGCCCCATGGATCCATCAGTGGCCGCGTATTGTGAGCGTATGTACCCGTTCCCTCATCTAAAGAGTTGGGTCCATAAGACTTATCCAAGCCTTACGGATCCATCAGTGGTCGTGTATTGTGTGCGTATGTACCCGTTCCTTCATCTAAAAAGTTGGGTCCACAAGGCTTATCTTAGCCTCATGGATCCATCAGGTTTTTCCAAGCCATAACTATTTGTAAGCTAGACTGTATAGGTACGTTTTTAATTTTCCTTTAAAAATTTGTATGGAGCTGGCATTTCTGATGTGTGTTGGTAATATAGTAGTATATACTATAGTAATGGCGAGGATATAAAGCATGTTAAAGACGCATTTATTGGACGTGTTGCTCGCGGAGTTTACATAGAAACAGCGCGACTCGCAAGAGGAGTTATCACAGGCTGTAGAACGCAGGACTGAAGAGCTCACGTTACACGTTGCGCATGTAATGACTGAGGCTGCGTTTTGATTATATCATCACAACAACACGTTAGGTTACGAACGTAACCCTGTTCTTTGACATTCTGTGATATTTTTTTGGTGCTAAAACCCTTTCGGCCAAAAGCCGAAAGTGCCTTTTTGAACCATTTTCGTCCGATAATTTTTAGTGGCCGAATATTCGGTGCATCCCTACCAATTTCCTCTCTGTGCGTTCAGTAGAAAGCTATCCGGCTGCAAGTTAGCCTAGCTTAGCACAAATGAATGGAAGCGGATACGGATCAGCTAGCCTAGCTTACAATTCTGGGAGAGGTGTTTCTGGCCAACAGCTAGGCTAGCTGATCTGTATCCACTTCCATTCATTTGTGCTAATGGATAGCTTGCAGCCGGATATCTTTCTACTGAGCGCACAGAGAGGAAATTGGTATCTATCTTCTCGTCTGACTGGAGAATGCGCTAAGCGTTATTTCCCATAATATTGGCGTGCCTGCCTGGTCACCATGGCTTCCCTGCATCTCTCCCATCAGTTGGACCACTAAGATCTGCCTGCCGCTGCGCTCTGAGAGCCACCAGACCAGGAACCTGTTCCACGATGTTCACCCCTCCCTGCTCCTCTTCCTCCACCGCCTGCGCTCCATCACCATCTGCAACCAGGTAGCTGCCAGACACACACGCGCACACTAGACGGTTGGAGTCTACATGGCTCTCATTCCGAACAATCAAATATCTTACTGACCTTTAAAGGAAAACTCCAACATTTTGGGAAATTTGCTTATTTGCCATCTACCCTGGAGTTAGACAAGAAGATACATACCTTTTTCTTCTCTGTGCATGCAGTAGGAGTAGGAAGACGTTGGGAACTAGGCTAATGGAGGAACCTACTTCCAGTGACTGACGCTAAGCTAGGCTAACGGTGCACGTCTTCCTACTCCTACTGCATGCACAGAGAAGAAAAAGGTATGTATCTTAACACCAACATTTTGGGAACCCTGGAGTTAGACAAGAAGATGCATACCTTTTTCTTAACTGTGCATGCAGTAGGAGTAGGAAGACGTTGGGAACTAGGCTAATGGAGGAACCTACTTCCAGTGACTGACGCTAAGCTAGGCACAGAGAAGAAAAAAGGTCTCCAGGGTAGATGTTAAATAAGCAAATTTTCCAAAATGTTGGAGTTTTCCTTTAACATCAACAGACTTGTGTGTATCCATTCTCACATAACCTGCTATACTCTGTCTCTCTGTCTATCCCTGTCTCTCTTTCTGTATCTCTCTGACTCTCTCTGTCTCACTCTCTCTCTGACTCTCCCTGTCTTTCTTTCTGTCTCTGTCTCGCTCTCTCTCTCTTTGACTCGCCCTGTCTTTCTTTCCGTCTCTCTCCGTCTCACTCTCGCTGTCTGTCTCTCTCTCGCTCTTGCTCTTGCTCTCTCTCTCTCTTTCCCTGTCACTCTCTCTGTCTCTCTCCTTGTCTCTGCAGAGTGAGAAGCGAGCAGTGACCATGACTCGTAGAGACCTAAGTCACAACGTACTGGAGGTGGAACACACAGAGGGGACAGAACGCTGGCTCGTTGTCAAACGCACACTGCAGCCCAAGAAGGTAATACACACACAAAGACACACACACACACAAACACCACAATCCTCATCCCTTTACCCCAGTTCCCAGTTTCTCTCTTTCCAGAAAATTTTATGAAATTCAGACTAGCAGAGAGAGTGGGCCAGTTCCCTGACCTGCCTTCTGTGTCTGTGTTATGCAAGCGTTCCTCCTTCTACTCTCCCTCAACAGTGATAGTCTCTCTCTCTCTCTCTCTCTCTCTCTCTCTCTCTCTCTCTCTCTCTCTCTCTCTCTCTCTCTCTCTCTCTCTCTCTCTCTCTCTCTCTCTCTCTCTCTCTCTCTCTCTCTCTCTCTCTCTCTCTCTCTCTCTCTCTCTCTCTCTCTCTCTCTCTCTCTCTCTCTCTCTCTATATATATTAAGGCTGTCAAATATATCGCGTTAATATCGCGTTAACTCCCGATTCTATTAATGGCACTAATTTTTTTAACTCAAGATTAACTAAAAATTTTTTTTTTTTTTTTTTACTAGACTTCACTCAGGTGTATTATTGATGCTCTCATTGATACTATGTTTGTTTCTGAAGTGTGTGTGTGTGTGTGTGTGTGTGTGTGTGTGTGTGTGTGTGTGTGTGTGTGTGTGTGTGTGTGTGTGTGTGTGTGAGATATAGAGAGAGAGGGGGGTGAGAGAGATGAGGAAGGGGCAAAAGAGAAAAAGAGCTGGGAGAGTGTGTGTGTGAGGGAGAGAGGGGGGTGTGTGATTAATCAGCCCTTGTGTGTGTGAATGTAACAAGTTCCTAACGTTTTCTTTCCCATATTATTTCATGCACACTTTATTCATTGTTTTAAATTATTATTTTCTTTTAAGTTATTTTGTGCATCACTCTGTTTTGAATTTGATGCAAATTTGCAATGCATGAGGGTCATCCTTTTGTGTTAAATGGCTGCACAAAGCAAGCATTTGTTGACTCGCATGTTGATAAGAGTATTAAAACTTGGAACTTGAAAAAGATCTGTTTAAGGTATAAAAAAAAAAAAAAAAAATCGATTAATTTGCGATTAATCGCGAGTTAACTATGGACAATCATGCGATTAATCGAGTTAAATATTTTAATCGTTTGACAGCACTAATATATATATATATAATATATATGCTCTTCTCCCAGACCTCGTGCAAACGAACTCATTAGTTGTTAGGCATTGTGATTTAACTTCGACCGCTGGGAGAAATACTGCATTTGACAAGAAAGACTGCTGGATGGATCTTGATGAGCTGTCGAGCTGAAATGTCCTTTTGTCAGACTGCTGTCTTCTCCTCTAGTTTTCTTCTCTCTCATCTCCTTCTCCCCAGAGGAAGCCATGAGAGTCACCTGCTGTTAGGTTGCATAAGACAATTAAATGGACCAGCGGAGGAACAGACGCATAAAGCAGAGCTTCTGCTCCTCAGATCAGTTTTTAACAGCTTTCCAACTGTGCAGTTAGGTGCCTTACAGCTGGAGACGCCAACAGACGCACTTATGAGTTGCTTAAAGCAATCAATAACTTAGAGGAGTCGGCACTTCAACAACAGGTGCACTTACATGGTTTCATTAAACTATTTCATCAATAGAGAAGTCGGTTGTCCCAACAAGAAGTGCATATTTCTTTTATCTATCAAGATGAATAGGCTCTCCATTTATCTCCCACACACACACACACACACACACACACACACACACACACTCGCTGCTGGATGGATCTTGATGAGCTGTCAAGCTGAAATGTCCCTTTGTCAGACTGCTGTCTTCTCCTCTAGTTTTCTTCTCTCTCATCTCCTTCTCCCCAGAGGAAGCCATGAGTCACTAGCCGTTATGTTGCGTAAGACAATTAAATGGACCAGCGGAGGAACAGACGCATAAAGCAGAGCTTCTGCTCCTCAGATCAGTTTTTAACGGCGTTCCAACTGTGACATTAAACTGCCATCGAAATGATTGTTAATGTCCAGTCTCAGGACATTGTGTGTCTTGTAAAAGATGAAATTAAATTGCGTTCAACTCCATTATTCTCTGGATTCATTGATTTTAATAGATTTTTAAAAGGTAAAGTGATTGAGACAACAAGATAAGCTACTAACTCATCCTGCAGTTAATTAAGCAATAACATAGGTGAGGAAGTACTACTGTGTTTTGTGGTTATTGGTTATTGGTGGTTATATAACGAAGGTTATCCTATAACCCTAGTTACAGTACATGAGTTTTTGTGAGCGTTCTGCTCTGCTGGGACACAGGAGCGGAGCAGGACGCGGAGAGCCCAACAAATGTACCCGCTGAGGTCCCCTTTACAACCATCAGAACACTGGGGAGGGTCCCCCCCCACCCTTCCTAGTGAGTAGTGTGAGTAGACCGTGGGGAAAAAGGACGGAAAGCATATGTTCGTGTTACCGCTCCCACACCTTGTGGGGTCGGGGTCGTTAAACCCAGACTCTGCCCACGAGGCGTCTCGTGGGGTTGGGGTTCTGAACCCTAACTCCGCCAGCGAAGCCTTAGCAGCGGGGCGCGGAGGAGGCCCCAGCCCCATGGACCACTCAGAGGCAGGCCTGCCGCCGAGTCCAGTAGCTAGGACCTGACCAAATGGACCTGGTGAGGTCAACGAGGCCGTGGCATCTAGACCTCTCCAGGCGTTTACTCGCGACACCGCCAGCACACGGACAGGACACAACAGGTGAAGGCCCTCCGCCTGGTATGCCGCGAGGACCCCCTGAGGAGGAAGCTCTGAAAAACTCCCTGAGGAGGCTCTCTCACTGAGGGGGAGGCTCCGGAAACTCCCTGAGGAGGCTTTGAAACTCCCTGAGGAGGAGGCTCTGAAGCTCCCTGAGGAGGCTCTCCCTCATAATCTCGTGGGGTCAGATGGCATACCGGGGAGACAACCGCCCCGAAACAGAAGGGGGGGGGGGGGAGCCCCCGTGGCGTCCGGTCTGCCCTGGCATTTCCCCCCGGAAACACACAGGGCCCTTCGGGTTAACAGAATATATTGAATGAGCAGCGCTCGCCTCTGACCCGGCGGACACCGGGTTGAACTGATCCGGTCCGGCGCGACCAGGATAAGTCCCGGGTCCCCAACGCCGCCGCCCCTCAAAAAAACCACAGGAGGCGCCACGAGACAGACTGTAAAAGAACAGCTAACGGTGGCCCACCCATCGGGCGTGAAGCCCCCCTGTGATGCTTGAGCTGCCCCGTCATTTCCCCCTGGAAATGCAGCGAGCCTTTGAGCTGCCAGATTCATTTTCACGAGCAGTGCTCGCCTGGCGCTCGGCAGAGGTAAACTCCCTCCCGGCCGACCGCATAAACGCCGCTATGCCATTCGGACGAATCAGGGCGCGCCGGTCCCTGACATCGGTCCCTTAGGACAAGCGCTGATATCGAAGAACGGGGAACAGACCCTTACATTTATGCCTATTTAAAATGGGCTGTCCTGGTTCGAAAAATAAAAAAAATAATGGCCTCTGCTTGGCTGGGGCTCTCGTAGCCGCGGCCCCGATAACAGCGCTAGGCTCGTAAAACCTGCGAACAGCGTTGGGCGAATTTCGATAAGAAATTTGGGTAAACCGGGGGGAGACCGGTCCTTGCAAGGATCCTTGACACAGGATTTATACACAGAGCCTGGGAAAAAAACCACCCATCACTAATTCCGCTCTCACAAGAGGGGAAGACGCCAGTTTATCCCGCAGAGACCTCACTCAACAACGTGAGTTGGGATCTGAACCACGCAAGCCCCAACTCACGGGCATACCCCTCGGGCCAATAAGAAAACTCGAAACCTGTGACGCTTATTATGGCAGGGAATATGTTAGTGTGTGCTCTGACGCAGAGGGAGCTGAGGGCGTCAGCCTAACCTGACAGAGCGGAGTCCCATGTACGTGCGTCATCACGCTGGTGCGTACAGGGGATACCCGAGCGATGAGAGCACTTGTTTTAAGCCACCTCGTCAGCATTTCATCAAATTGATACAACACACCCCAAAGGGAAGGGTTTATCCCCCCCCCTCCCCAACCAACCTCACGTAAAGTGAAAAACATACGAGGTGAAAACAAGGATCAGTGTTACTAGCTGTGTGTTGATTACAAGCGAAAAACATACGCAAGCATATGTCCGCTTCATTGCTTTGAAAAAGCCAAACATGGTAGCTAACCACCAAACCGCGGGCTCTGAGACTACGTTTGTTTAATACGTGTCCACCTGAGTCCCAGCGGCCCACCGAGTCCTGGCTACCAACCGTGAGCCCTGGGTCCACTTTTGTCTAAAACTTGGCCACACGAGTCCCTGCGGCTCCTCACAAGCAAGAATTGCCGCCCGTTACGCTTTTACTCTACGTTCGAGGTATACACAAAATGTGAAATGATTACACGCTGCTTCAACAAAAACCTGCCACTCTTAACCCTTTCACTGCCGCACTACCAAACGGTTAACCCTTTCACTGCCACACAACAGCCGGTTTATTGAAAGAAACTTAGTTTGGGGGGGGGGGGGGGGGATATGGGGGTTTAGGTGTGAAAGAGAGGAAGAGAGAGGTAGAGGAAAGGGGGGGACACAGCCTAGGCTTAGCCCTGCGCCCCTTACCTGCTGCCGGGTGCGGCGCGTCCTCAGAGGTACGGCGCTGGCTCTCCCCTCGAGGTGCCCTCCATCTGCCGACTTTTCCCCCATGTTTACGTCTCACGTATTAGGACAAGGCCTCTCGCCATTTGGCGTCGGGGTTTCGAACCCCGACTCTTGCCAGCGAGGCATCAAAGAAGAAACCCCCCGCCCCTTCCATGTAACCCTCTCGGATGTGATGGTAGGAGAGTTCAAGGTCCTCTCTGGCACCAGCTCTTCCGCAGAACCGAAGGGAATCGAACCCCGCGGCTCCACGTACTCTTCCTCCTTCTCTGACCACCCGCCCTACTCGCTCACCACCGAACGGCGGGAGCAAGCAGAGGCGGAGAGCTTGTGCCGCAATCGGCTGCCACCAGAGAGACTGTGCCCGTGGCCGGGGGTCTGTTGATGGGGACGCCGGAGCCGGAGCTATCCTCCTCGTGAGTGAGGGGCGCTCAACGGCCTTCGGGCGGCATGCACTTGGCGCCACACGCCGCCGGGGCGAACGGCGGAGGTTGGAAGGAGGGAGCGCTGGTGGAGACCCAAGAAGGCTTCTCGGATCTCGATGGCGATGCCATCTCGAAGAAACCGCAACAAGAAAAAAACTATACGAGAAAAAAGCTAATAATTCAACTGTTAAAGTAATGAATAGTAATGAAGAGATTATCCCAGCAGAGCAGAACGTAAGCAAAAACGAAATGTAACATTTCTTACTTAGTCCTTTCATACATAAGGTTAAACAACTACACCACCAACAACAATTAGTTCTCTGTTGCTCAGCAATGTAAGGTACTGGTACCAGTTCCTATACTCCGGTTACAAGCACTCGTGGAACATCTCTTGTCCAATCGCATGGCGCGTGTGGAGGTAAATGTTTTTAGTGATGAGGGATGATAGCGGCTTCTTTTCTCCTCAGATCAAAGAGGATGTGGAGTCCACGGAGCTCGCCTTGGCCTTCCAGCTGGTTGACGATGCCACAGGAAGTGACGTCAGAGCACCGCCTCAGAAACAGCCCGTCTTCGCCTTCCTGCCCCTCCGTAGCTTTGGCTTCCGCTTCATCGTCCAAGGTGAACATTTATTTAAGAAGCACATAGTTAGCATGACATCTGTTATTGATATAGTCTATTTACTGTATGTATATATGCCATAGTCACATGGTCACTGCCAAGGACTGGGATGCATCTGCTATACCTACGTATGTTTTACCAGAGGCCTAGCAGAGGTAGCTATTAAGTAGTCACTTACGTGTGTCAGTTACACCACCAAGTCGTTAGGGGACATTTTAATTACAATAACAATTCAAACGTTAATACGGACTCATGGTCCAGATAAAAAAAATAAAACATACACAACCTATATAAAATTACACACAACAGGTAAAAATAACATCACTTAAAATACACATCAATGTCCCACAAATAGACAGCTGTGCCAATGTCTCCACATAGATGAGTGGTGGTAACGTGTGGCACTGAACCTAATGTCTGTTAAAACCAGAATGACCTCATAATTTATCCGACAGATAAATATCTGTTTACTGTTAGCCAGTCTAATGATGTGAATCTGGATCATTTAACCCTGCCTTATGACTGCAGGCATAGCATGTGTAAATATGATTACATTGTTACTCACATTGTAACTTATTTTCATCATGCTACTGCTTGTACCATGTGTGAATCAGGATTTAATAGCCACTTAATCTGTAACTACGCTACATTTGAACTTCAGTACAGCCGGTGCGACCGCCCCCCCCAGAAGAGGGGAACGAGTGAACGATTCTCACTTCACCCTCTCCTTTCCTCTCCTCCCACTGCAGGTGACTTCGACATCCCTTCTTCTCGTGAAGACGTGGACCGAGACAGTCCCTGGAACCAGTGGCTCCGCTCCGAGGTCCCCCAGCTGTTCCTCCAGGCCATGGACGTCTTCACCGTAAGACAGGAGAAGAATTATACCGCTTACTGTTACAGCTTTGGCCTCAGTTTTATCTCCTGTCAAGCTAAACATCACAACAGTAAATAAACTGTTGTTATTATATGTTACAATATAACCTATAGGGCATACAGATCCTCGTCTGCACCTTTGTTTACTTCTTATTTCTCATATCTTTATATTCAGAGTTAGTTATATTGTTTACACTGTTTATTTTTCTCATATTTTTATATTCAGATCTAAATTTGATTGCCTGTATTTATGTATTTCTACTATTACCCTGCCCATACCTGTGCCCCCCCCCCTCTCCCACATGCTGCTATGACTAATTTCAATAAAGGAATATCTTTGTCTCTAAGAAAAGGTCTATATAAGATAATGTGAAACATTTGTAGCAACACTTAGAACTTATTAGTGCTTGTTAATCTTTTAATCTGACTCACAAAATTGGAGAGTTTATCCAAAAAGCACTTGCACCAAGAGTTTTGGTTTTTGATATTGGAAGCAGAACATGTTAGCATTTGTTAGCAACACTAGTGGAAGTCAATGGGGGCGTGTAGCATCTTTAGAAAACCCATGCCGCATGTCCTCCCATTGGCTGTAATTACTACCATCATCAACAAATGTCAACGTCTTCTGCTTCCGGTATTTTAAAATACCAAAACACTTGCTGCAAGTGCTTCTCGGATAGACTTGAAATTACTTCCAAGTGAGATAGGCATCTTAAACATGGTGGACTATTCCTTTAATATCCTCTCCATATCAATTCTGTGTTTGTTCCAGGATCACCCAGAGTTCAGTGGGATGGAGGGCCTGTGCCACTTCCTGCAGTTTGTTCCGTTGCCCGACGAGGTGCTGGACTTCTTCAAACCCGTTGCCGGGCAGATTATACAGCTGCTCAAGGGCAAAGCCTTCCTGCCGACACTCAACTCAGGTGCCTCCCCCTCACCTGACTTTGTCCTTGTGTTTATCTTTATATGTCCCAGACTTTGCACTGGAAACAGTCATGCACAAAGTAATTTGGTTTGCAAGATATTGAGGTTGAATTTGTCCTCATGTGATGTCATCAGAGTACACTGACTGAATCCTTAATAAAAAATTATTATGTAACTTGTTTTACATACTTAGTACAGTGAATCTTTTTTTTTATTCAAAGCAAAGCATTACAGCCAAATATATTTTGTGAACTCAAGACCATAGTAATAATCTAGTACACCAATAACTGGGACAGTTTAGAGTTCAGATGTATTATACTGTAGGTGAAATGCCCATGTATAAGACATTGTATATAAACTCCCTTGAGTCATGAAGCTCATAACAACATACTAAGTAGTTTCAGCCACTAGATGTCACCATCAAAACAATGAAACCTGACGTTGTTTAGATCAAACCGTCAAACCAGGCATTGCAGATCAAATATGACTCAAGATCTAGCAATATCACAAACATGCTGTACCACTAAACAATTTTTTTTTTAATTTGTTTACATATTTTAGGTTCAACTTAAGGTAGAAAAAGAGAAAGTTGACGAGCAAACAAGCCACCATTTTCTGGATAAGAGAACCATGTTTATCCAATCAGGTGCCTTCCACGTGGGGAAATGGCAAAGGTTGACGCCCAGAAATGAGCACAGCAAAATAATAAAATACAGGCAGAGGGAATTGTCTCTGCAGATAAAGACACCACCACACACTAGGG
The DNA here is from genome assembly GCF_963971535.1 of Notolepis coatsorum. Taxonomy (NCBI): domain Eukaryota; kingdom Metazoa; phylum Chordata; class Actinopteri; order Aulopiformes; family Paralepididae; genus Notolepis; species Notolepis coatsorum. Next base: position 48,846,459 of record NC_140174.1, read on the forward strand.
ATGGGACCGAATATTCAATCCCATATCTACATTCGATTTTCATATCCAAAAAAAATTTATACTTACATTTTTTTATTTAAGCAAACCATTCTTATTTCATTCCTTTTTATATTTAGAGGCAGCCTAATTTTCATAGCCTAATTGATCTAAAAGATGCACATGCTACTGTTTCTGTTTGTTTATTAAAACCGGTTGATAGAAGTGCCTATTATGTGCAATACCCTTTGATTTTAATTATCCATTCTATTAAAAAGAATAACTGAATTTAACTGAAACTGAACATTTTAACTGAATTCAAACTGAAACAACAATATATTTTTAATTAAAAAGAATATTCGATATTAACACTTTGACGACCGATGGGCTTAGTCTAATTAGTGGCTAGAGGACCGGGGAGTGTAAACAAACATGTGGGTTTTCTAACAGCTATATCTATTAGGCTTGGGCGGTATGACGGTATTACGGTATACCAGGGTATTTAGAAATCCCGACGGTATTGAAAATCAATACCGTCCGTCACCGTCAAAATCACAGATGCGCTTCAGTTTCTTTTACAGTGAAACAGAGTTTTGAGTGTAGTGCACACACGCGCCAGCAGAGGGCGAGACCAGTCCTCACTAGTGAAGCGAGTGGGTCACAACGGTGTTCACGTTTTACGGTAATGTTGCGACAGTGCTGTGAAAATACCGTAAAGCGTTGTGACAAGACTTGGTGTGTGTTGTTGTGGTGCACTAGTGGAGCAAGCAAATAATCCGTCTCTTATTATATGTGAACCAGGCCACGTGAGCGGATCGGCGCGGCCGAGAAATCCGCTCTTCGCTCTTTAAAGCTTGGTCCGCTCCGCTAATCGCTCATGTTGACCCCGCTCCCAAGTCGCTCTCCGCTCGCTCCCCACTCACCTTGAATCGAGCGCTCCCCGCGCCAGATCGCTCGGCAGTTTTTCTTTTTCTTTTTTGGAGCATGGTGTAAATGAGCTCAAACTACAACAGTCTACACCCCCTGGGCCCCTTAACAATTGTTTGTATTGAGCCGCATTGTAATTGTAGCCATTCTGCAATGTTAAATAACGTTGTTTATCCATTCACTAGTTCTATTAAGCGATGATAGGCTAGCCGAGCCACAATGCTATGGTCGCTGCCATTAACGTTAGCATGTAAGCTAACGTCAACAACAATGGCGTCGATACTTTTTTTAACAGGAGTGAGTGTGGGCGTCATAGATATCTATGGTGGGCGTCTCTACAGTGACGAAGCCTGAACCCTTCTCATTGGTTGAAAATGGCCTTCATGTTTGTACATCGCCATCTGTTGCTTTGGCATTGTACTGCATGTATATATTACATCAACAGTGTTAAACCACTGTGAGCGGCCTGGAGTGGATTGGAGCGGAGGAGAACTCTCGCTCCGGACGTCGCGCCGACTCATTTTAAAACCCACTCCTCGCTCACGTCAAAACAGCCCGCTCCGCGCCCCGCGCCGCTCACGCTCCGATCCGCTCACATGGCCTGATGTGAACTAAAGAGTACAAGGTTTACACAACAGCCCCCACCCGCTTTTTTATTGTATTTGTACCGTCCTGTACTATCCGCTGTCAGCTGTGTATCTCTCTCTGTGAGCTTGATTAGCTAGCGTTAGCTCACGTTAACTAGCGTTAGCTCTGCGGCTAATCTTAGATTACCCTGAACTAAATCAATGACTAGGTTATAAAGCATTCGAGTAGTTTGACTGCACATAGAAGTAGCCAAACAGCGCGAGCATTTCGGGAGCATAATGACCAAAACCCAGGCAATTTCGAGTCCTTAAGGAATCAAATAGTCTGCCATGGCTAGGCTACATGCTAACGGTGCGGGCTTCTGACTACCACTCTGAGACTGAGAGCTAACAATGATTTGTTTACTTGGTAACACGGGTTGACCCCCCCCCCCCCCCCCCCCCCCCCCCCCGCTGATGAAAATGAAAGTCATACCGTCATATACCGTATACCGGGGTATTATGTCATAAAAATATGACGGTGTGAAAAAAATTATACCGCCCAAGCCTAATATCTATACTTTATAGTGTTGCTATCTGTCCATTCTCATTGTCAATTGAGTACATAAACCGTCCCTTCAGAATGGCTTAAAGAAAAAAAAATCCATCTGTAGGTTGTCATTTTATAGCGCCGTGAATATAAGCTTTATCGCAGATTTCGTATCATCTATTTTCTGGAAAGCTAGTTATAGAGCTAAAGGCTACTAACGTTATATTCAACGGCATTTCCGTTGTATATATGCTAATGAAATAAGACAAAATGCTTATGATCCGGACTATCCCAGAGCATCTATGGATGAAAGGGGGGCGGCGGGGGACGTCGATTAGTATTATTGATTACCAATACAGTGTCCGTGTAAGTAGCCACATTCACAGATCGATTGCGTGGGTTGCACAGCAAGCTCCGATCCGGCTATAAATTAGGTGATAAATGTCTTACCGTCAGCCCGTGTGATACCCGGCAGCATTTCCCCGTTATCGATCGGCATCTGGTAGATCGATATGTCCATTGGTTGATGATAAATCCCCTTATTCCATGGTGAAATCTCCGCTTCGAAACGTGATACACGGTGCATGCTGTTGGTTTGTGATCAGAGTAATATGATACTCTGTTGGAGGGTAAAAAAAATATCCATTCGCCCACAATGACACTGCAGTGGAGCGATGGCGCCCCTAAGAGGATCTGGCCGGTATTGCATGTTGCCGATTCCACAGAGGCGGGTAGATCTGCAGAGTCGATCGGGGATCTTGATCCGGTTATTAATATGGAATAAAAGAATAACAACTTGCCACGGCTATATACGTGCCTCTGGTCCACAACGCATGGCACCGAAACACGTATATATACGTGGCTGGTCCTTAAAGTGTTAAGAACCAGCGATTTTCGAATATCACTTTTGCTAGAAAGTCCCATCCCTACCACACACTTCTAGTGGATCATAAGTGATGACGGAGAGGGATCATGTTTGTATGAGTCTATACAGTGTTTTGTAGGATAATTATACTCATTATGTCTTTAATGCAAACAGGCACTGTTCTATTCCCATCTCCCTCTGCTTGCAGTGTTCTTCTTCAAACGCAGCCTCCAGATACATCCTTTAACCTTCAAGCAGTTTATGCAAACAACAATCAACATCAACCACGTCACTTTCTATCCTAAATAATGTTGCTTACCGCTGTACTCCTCTGTGCCGCGTCCCGCCCTCTCCAGATGGCGACGTGGTGTACAAGCTGCCGTCCCAGGTGGCTGTGTGCCAGGACGCCGTGATCCGGGATGTGATTGGTGGGGAGGAGCTTGACAGGCACCTGTCGCTGGCCTACCTCCACCCGGGGCTGCACCCGCCCCCGCCCATCTCTCTGCTTACAAGCCTGGGGGTCCGCCGCCTGAGGGGTTCCGACGTCACCACTGTAACCACAGCCATGGCCAAGGAGCTGATGCAGGGAGAGGGCATCAATACAGGTTTGTGTGTGTGTGTCTGTGTGTGTGTTCTGCTGCCGATTCCCAATTCAGCTGCACAGATTAATTGCAATAGACTTGCAATAGAAAACATTTGAAGTCTTTTTTTATCTTTGTATCATTTAAAATACAAACTGAAATGTGATGTGACGTACAGGTATGCCATGTGATGTGACGTACAGGTATGCCATGTGATGTGTACAGGTATGCCATGTGATGTGTACAGGTATGCCATGTGATGTACAGGTATGCCATGTGATGTGTACAGGTATGCCATGTGACTAGAGTTGTTCCGATACCGATACTAGTATCGGAAATGCCGCCGATACTGCCTAAAATGCTAGTATCGGTATCGGCGAGTACACGTAAATTCTAGCCTCCGATCCCATGATGTAATTTATCTCCTGCCGAGTCCTGCGGAGAGTGAGGATTATAAAATGAACATGTTTTAAAGTGTGATGCTGTGTCATTTTAACAGCAGATACACTTTCTTAAATTCCATTGTCCCCGACAGTGCGGTGTGACGGGGAGCTCGGACGGGAATCGGGATGTGTTTGGCTGGTGTTATGATAGCATTAGCTGGAAAGATAGCTAGTTGGAACAACATCCACTTTTAACGTTACATCAAATCAGATGATCGCCTGTCCTTTCTCCAGGACCTAACACTGTCCGTGACCGTCTATCAACAATAATGCACCCACGGTGAATTGTATTTAAGTTAAGTAGCTACGGACTAGCGTTAGCTGACTATTACTAACGTTATCTTAATGTCGATGCGGGAAGGCGAGCTAGGTCAGTTAGCTTAGCTTGATAACGTTACCGTGTCTAAAGTTGGTGCTATTCACATAATCCAGCAATAATGGCTGCAGACCTGCAAGCAAAGTACAGCAAGTGCCAAAGGATAAGAGTCTGAGGCGGAGTTTCAAAAGAGAATGTTGAATATTTATTTTGCATCAAAAATCACAACATGAACGGTCTATCTGCCACTAGCTTACAGACTGAATAGGGTATATCTGCAGAGCCACTGAGTAGCGAGTGCAACACCGTTTAATGTCCGTGTGGATCATTGGAGTAGGGTATATCTGCAGTGCTGCAGCCCATACTCATTGATTAATGATACTAATACAAATCTATACAATCACCTGTTGTTGAATAAATACCATACGTTCTAGTTATTACTAAAAAAAACAGTATAACAGTATCTAAAAAAAAAAAAAAAGTATAATTTATATAATTTAAAAAAAAAAAAAAATTTTATGCACTGGTATCGGATAAATATCGGTATCGGCCGATACCCAAAGCTTAGGTATCGGAATCGGATCGGAAAGGGAAAAATGGTATCGGAACATCTCTACATGTGACGTACAGGTATGCCATGTGATGTACAGGTATGCCATGTGATGTGATGTACAGGTATGCCATGTGATGTGACGTACAGGTATGCCATGTGATGCGTACAGGTATGCCATGTGATGTACAGGTATGCCATGTGATGTGACGTACAGGTATGCCATGTGATGTGACGTACAGGTATGCCATGTGATGTGACGTACAGGTATGCCATGTGATGTGACGTACAGGTATGCCATGTGATGTACAGGTATGCCATGTGACGTACAGGTATGCCATGTGACGTACAGGTATGCCATGTGATGTGACGTACAGGAATGCCATGTGATGTACAGGTATGCCATGTGACGTACAGGTATGCCATGTGATGTGACGTACAGGTATGCCATGTGATGTGACGTACAGGTATGCCATGTGATGTACAGGTATGCCATGTGATGTACAGGTATGCCATGTGATGTGACGTACAGGTATGCCATGTGATGTGACGTACAGGTATGCCATGTGACGTACATGTATGCCATGTGATGTGACGTACAGGTATGCCATGTGATGTGACGTACAGGTATGCCATGTGATGTGTACAGGTATGCCATGTGATGTGACGTACAGGTATGCCATGTGACGTGCAGGTATGCCATGTGACGTACAGGTATGCCATGTGATGTGATGTACAGGTATGCCATGTGATGTGACGTACAGGTATGCCATGTGACGTACAGGTATGCCATGTGATGTGTACAGGTATGCCATGTGATGTGACGTACAGGTATGCCATGTGACGTACAGGTATGCCATGTGACGTACAGGTATGCCATGTGACGTACAGGTATGCCATGTGATGTGACGTACAGGTATGCCATGTGATGTGATGTACAGGTATGCCATGTGATGTGACGTACAGGTATGCCATGTGACGTACAGGTATGCCATGTGATGTGTACAGGTATGCCATGTGATGTGACGTACAGGTATGCCATGTGACGTACAGGTATGCCATGTGACGTACAGGTATGCCATGTGACGTACAGGTATGCCATGTGACGTACAGGTATGCCATGTGATGTGACGTACAGGTATGCCATGTGACGTACAGGTATGCCATGTGACGTACAGGTATGCCATGTGACGTACAGGTATGCCATGTGACGTACAGGTATGCCATGTGATGTGAAGTCCTAACTCTCTTCCAGACCACGGTCTGCGTCGGCTGGCCAGGCTGCTGGTGTGTAACTTCCGCGCCCTGGAGCACGGCTACGGCGAGGGGGACTCCATCCTGAACACTCTCAGAGACCTACCCATAATCCCCCTGGCCGACGGACGCTTGGTGGCGCTGAGCGGGGAGGGCGTGTTCTTTCCCATGGAGGAAAGCAAGACCGGCAAGAAGACGGCCCAGGCTCAAGCTGGTAGATAGTAGTTAGCTTTATTCAAGTTCATGTTTTTTATTTGTCAAATACACAACAATACAGGGGCAACAGTGCACAATTAAGAATCAACAATGAATACAAGAATGGTAACAATAAGTAGTAATAGTAAGATACAAATAAGATATAAGAATTCACATGTACGTCATTAGTAATAACCTGATTTATATAGCGTTTATCCAAACAAATGTTACAAAAGTGCTTCACGGTGAAGCCCTTAGTTAGAACTAGGGCTGCTGCTATCGATTATTTTAGTAGTCGAGTATTCTACCTGTTATTCCATCGATTAATCTGAGTAATTGCATAAGAAATAACTTTTGCTTTAACCTCTTATGCATTGGGCAAAAAGGGGGCTAATTTTGCATAACACGCCTGGCGATTGCATACCCAAAGTAATTAGCTATTTATTATACTTTATACTTATTGCACATGAAAGGAGACCTGATACTTACAGGTCCAAAGTTGATTTGACAAAACTTTTTTATGTGTGTACTGGCGTTAATTCGGCATGATTCTCCAAAATGGCCGTCTGCTGCCATTGATTTCGAGGCGCTAGTCAAAACAAAGAACTTCCCTGGCTTCTTCTTTGTCTTTCTCGTTGCAATCAGCCCTCGCGGTGGGACACCCCTGACTCAAGAATTCCATTGGCTACAAAGGTGGTCAATCATTTTCGCCATCAGAGGTGACTGGTCCGCTCAGGACCTGGCCAAACCGGACGTGGTCACTTGTCCGAATGGCTTGTCAAATGACGCTCGTCGGATGTTTCGTCTCGTAACTTGAGACTGGAAGGACGCAATAGATCGAGTAGGGTGACGATCAAAAGGGGTTGGAAATTCAACTTTCCAACAATGTATTGGTTGATCGGCAAAAACGCAGCCCGGAGCCGGCAGATGAGGGCAAAGTGCAGCAACATGCGCGTGCAATGCTTTCTGCTGAGATGCTGAAGCATTGACAAAGTGCTATTGTGGTCCCTAGTTTGATTTTACAATATAGACACTGTACAGAGTTTTCCTTTTCTTTCAGCTTGAAATGATCCTAAATGTTTGGGGTTTTCTAGGGCCTGTCTCTTTGCTCGTCGCTATTTTCTCTATCTTCTTCCATTTTGCAATCCGCGCCTGAAATCTCTTCACGTTCCAGCCTTTTTGGTGTTCCACAGCGTTCCACAACAGTAATCATCGTCTGTGTGAAAAACAGTGCGCTGTGGGTTAAATCAGATAACTCAAGGAATCGTTTCAGCTCTAGTTAGAATTACTCTAGAACCTACGTCAACAGCTGTCCCCGCCGCCCCCCCACACATGCTTTCACACGCACGCGATGCAGTCACTGAATAAATGTATGACTGAATCAACCTCTGGCTAAGAATAGAGCGACACTCGCTCACTCACACACTCACACGCATCACAGCGACACTGGAACATCAGTGTCGTTTATTTTGCGTCATAACGTTTGTAAAATGTTCCCTGAAGCGGAGATTTAGGATGTCAGGCGTGGATAATATAATTCTGATATTTTTAAGCGCATGCTGCTCCCACGGTGTACAGCCGCTCTTCAATATTAATGGAGACTTAACCGGTTTTGTGCCTTTTTACTGTGTGAGCGTCTCTTTCTGCGTTTATTCAGGCTTAACATAACATACATCTACTTCACCTACCTAGCCAGCCACACACTCAAGTGATTCATCCTGCCGGCAGAAATTACCATCGCTCGGAAAAGTGGTGCCAGGTGAACGGTCAGATCTGGTAACAAATTGTAATCGTGTGTCATCTGTATTGAGTCAATGATACGAGGTCTGTTATTTTTCGGAAATGTGATTAAATGAAATGAAAGAGTTATGTCCCCGCTGACGTAAGAGATTGATGGTGAGGAGAGGACACATCTGTTACCGGTGTGCATTTTTTGAGAGCTGTTTTCTTTTGGCTCCGTTCACCAAAAAAGAGCCATTCACTGGGTGCATTTAGGTTTCCCAGGGTTTCCCCCAGGAAAGAAGTTAGTGGAGGTGCTAAGTGCCATAGTGAGCGGTTGTGCAACGCCTGCCCATAGGCATAGCTGATCCAGCGTTTGCTTTAAAACCACTCTTGTCGGGGCGGCTAAGTGGCGCAGTGGGCAAGGCGCTCGCCACTAATGCAGGATATGCTGGGTTCGAGCCCAGCTCTCGGCATTGCTACCAGCTTGGCTGGTCGTTCATACTAATACAATTGGCAGTATTAGGGGGTGGGAAGCTGGTGGGTGGGGATCGGACGTTGTGGACAGCGACTCCTACAGGTTGGTTGGTGCGCCTGCGCAGTAGAATCAGGAAGCAACGGGGGCGGTGTGTCCCCACGCAGACCCCCGCCGCTGAGAGATCGCGCTGTGCAGGTGAAAATATGCGACGGCTGCCTCCTCGAGTACCGGAGGGGACACGTGATGCAAGGCTTCGTCCACATTGCAGCCGGCCTGTGGGAGCCATGGTCTAACAACGTTCGAGACAGGGGAGGGTAGAATTGGACGATACGAAATTGGGATGGGAGAAAAATAGAAAATGGGAGAAAAAGTAGATAAAAAAAAAACGCTCTTGTCGTTATCTGTACTCTGGCATGGCATCTGTTGTTGGTGCGTTCAAGGAGGTGTGTTTCAATATAAACTCACCGGGTTTTTGGCAATAGCAGTTTTGTCTGAGCACCGGAGCTTGGGGTGTGGAGGTTTTATTGAATGAAAAATGTATTTTGTCTAATGTCCCATATAATAATGAATAATAATAATGATGACTTGGATTTATATAGCGCTCTTCATGACACCCAGAGCGCTTCAGAGTCCATTATTCGTTCATACACAGTCATACCGGTGGTGGTAAGCTACAATTGCAAATAATCAACGCCTACGGCCCCTCCGACCACCACCAACATTCATTCACATGTATACACATTCATACGAGGCAAGTAGGTTAAGTGTCTTGCCCAAGGACACAACGGCAGTGGGATGGACATGGGCTTGAGCGGGATTCGAACCACCAACCCTTCGATCATTGGACGACCCGCTCTACCCCTGAGCCACGCCGCCCCACAATATACCCCCTCACCACCCTGCCAGTTCATATATAACCGCTTGTTGGCAAACGACCCGTCACTAATGTCTCTCTCTGCTCATTGTCAAGGTAGCATATCTGCCTCAGCCTACAAATATCAACCCTGAAGATGAAGCAAGTCTTTTGTAGATCAATTTAAATGTTTCTTTAAGTCAAACCTTCTTTTTATTTAACATGTTTTACTCTGTTTACCGAAGAACAACAAATACGCCTTTTCCACCAGGGCATCTTTAGGGCCGGTTCTGTAAACCTCTTTGAGTGAACAAGGCAGTCTTGTCAAGTCATAATAGAGTTTTTTATTTGTATCAAATTCTTTTATTTTCAATTTTCTTTTGACAACACAACATCAACAATAACAACAGTAATAATAATGACAAGATAATAAGAAATACAGACCAAAACTTAACTAATAAATACAAAATACAAGATACCAAGTAGAAAATAAAAACACTGCAAACAACACAAAAAAGGACCAACACCTCACCCCCACTCCGCCGCTACATCGCGCTCTTGACCACCTGGGCCGCAGTGGTCCACAAATCAATACCTGCTTGTCCCACCGCCAACCACCCGAGCAGTCGATAGCTCCAAATAAATACGGTCCAGCAATGTCAGGGACCAGTTAATTACTGTGACATTCTCAGGTTATTTCCATCTCATAGCGATACGTTTTTTGGCTGCTGTAACACCTGCCAGAATAATTATTTTCTGTTGTATGGATGTTGGTAGTGAAGATATATATCGTTTAGAAGTAATGTTGCTGCCGTGAGTGGAATCGATATGTTACAGGTGCCTGAGAGTCTAGCTGCTATAGATTTCCAGAAATGGGCCACTGGCGGGCAATCCCAGACCATAATGCATATACGTGCCGGTGGCTCTTAGAGAGAGCATAAAGTGCACCGGGAGTCGGCCACCAGTCCCATAGCAAACAGTTTCCTAGGTGTGAGATACGTCCTATGAATATAATTTAAATGAATTTGTTGGTGATTAGGGTTGCGGGAGGCTAATGGAGCATTTGTCCAAACGTCGTCCCAGTCAAACTCAGGGTCTAACTCTGGGATGTCCCCTTGCCAGACTGTATCTAATGTACATTTTTTATATCGTATATAAAAATCTGAGACAAACCCTCTTGTGGTTGTCCTGTCACCGATAAGCCCGACAAAAGGGTGTGGGTGCAACGCCTACTGAGTACACCGTGGGCCCTGAGCGCCGACCTTAGTTGTAGGTAAAGGAAGAATGATTCGCCAGGTATATCATAAAACCTTTAGGTCCTGAAACGCTTGAAGACCGTTTTTATCATATATCTTCCAGAGTATGAACTCCCCTCTTCTCCCATTGAGGAATATTAACAGGTTTGTGCCCAACAAGTAGTTGCAAGTCAGAATAGAGTTTTGTAAATCTCTTGAGTGAACGAGGCAGTCTCGAGTCAGAATGGAGTTTTGTAAATCTCTTGAGTGAACAAGGCAGTCTCGAGTCAGAATAGAGTTTTGTAAATCTCTTGAGTGAACGAGACAGTCTCAAGTCAGAATAGAGTTGTGTAAATCTCTTGAGTGAACGAGGCAGTCTCGGGTCAGAAGAATAGAGTTTTGTAAATCTCTTGAGTGAACGAGACGGTCTTGTCAAGTCACAGTTGAGTTTGGTCCAGGTTCCTGGGTGCCATTTATTTTTCTTCCTATTGCTACAGTAGGTTTTTAGTGAGTTTTTCCTTACCTATGGATGTCTGGGAGTGTTGCATTTATTTATTTAACATTTTATTTTGGATTTCATGGTTTGTTTTGTTCTTGATTTATTGTGATGTTTCTTCTTGACTTGTTTAACACTTTGAGTGCCAACAACGAGAATTCTTGTTATTTCATGCCAACCGTTCAGTGCCAACGACGAGAAATCTCGTTATTAATCGTTATTTTTTTTATTCGCGATTTCCATTAATTTTTCATCAATCTAGCCTCACGTTACCACTGGGACTCTCTCTGAGCTCGAACAGGGAAAATACTGCCCCCTATCGTCTCCCGGATGGTAATGCACCCTTTGGATTGGACTGAATGAAAACGCATGTGGAATATGTGTTTCGAGCACCCAGCGTTGGATCAATAAACGCGATCGATATTTGGAATTAGGGATGCCCCGATCACGTTTTTTGCCACCGATACCGATCGTCGTGAGCCATATCTACCGATCCGATACCGATCGTTTTTGATTAAAAGAAAATTAAATTTTATTTTATATAAATTTTTTTTTATATAAAATATATATATTATATAATTAGACTTGTACTTGTATTATCTGCGAGACATCGCCACCGCGCAACAAGCTCCACTGTCTGTGTGTACTCTAGTAGCCTCCAGCTACAGCCAGGATTCTCCGGAGCTGCAGCTGGACCTATACTCGAGTAGCCTCGAGCTACGGCCAGGATTCTCCGGCGCTGCACCTGGACCCTATTGGTATAACGTTACTTAACTGTGCTCAGCAAGCCCTCAGCTCGAATACGCATCGAATCAGTGTTATAAGACATTGATATCAGGAGCTATCTGTAGCTACTGCTAGCCGGATATATAACGTTAATACAACGCCTCAGTGAATTATTTAGTTCAATGGGACATTTCGTTTTTAACAGTGAACTAACTTGCGCTAACGTGAGCTAACAGCTAACAGCTAACAGGTATCATACCTACCTACTAGACTTTGTGGAGCGTTTGTTGATGTCAGGAGCTATCGGTAGCTGGCCGGCTAGATACCGTTCGATTAGACAATGCCTCATCATGTATTAAACTAAAAGTGAATAGTTGACTGGGTCATTTTGTAACGGTAGCTAAGCTAACGTTAGCTCAGGGAGACGCCGACACGCCGTCCTCCCGTGTCTCACTAGACTAGACCCGTGTTTACATGCGTGCGGGAGGGGCTGGACTCGAGAGCAGACGCCGCACCACCGGTGTCTGAGACAGAACTCAGCGACAGCGAGTGGATCGGGTTTGACGATCGGTGAAAATAAAACATTATCACCGATCGCATATTTATACTGATTATCGGCCGATAACGATCGGTGGTCGATCGATCGGGGCATCCCTATTTGGAATGGCGATCAGGAATTGGAATAATCTTTTTGGAGAACATCTGATCTGAGGTAAGGAATCTATTTTACCAGTCTTGGGGTAATCAGAGCTTTTTTCACATATATCAACGTGGGCCCTATATGTGTGTGTGCTGATCAGGAAATAAGATAATCGATTTTTCAGCCCGCTTCTCTAGCGTGCATAAGTACACATATACTATCGATAATCTAGCGTTTATTTTAAAACGATTCATAAATAGGCAGAAAAATTACAACGTTTTTTGTGTATTCCAGTAAAGGGTGATTCCTGCAGAATCAAATTTTTTTCTGGAGATTTCCAAAAACGAGCGTTTTTCAAAACGGTATCAAACGGAAATGTACAGATGAAAAAACAATCCGTTTCGACAATGTTGACTGCAAGCAAGTCATTGATAAGCGACGGGCGTATTAGACACATAGCCATAATTTAAGATATAATTTATGAGTTCGCAAATGTGCTCGCCCTCTCATTGAATAGAGCGCTAAACGCTAAATTGTGCGCCCCCTGCTGGCACTCAAAGTGGTAACACATTGGGCACCAGCCATTAGCCTGGTCCTTGTGGATAACATGCCAAGTTTCCATGACATATTTTCACTGTGCGTCACTATGTTTGGAGAGCTATATCTATATTCTATATTATAGCTATGGAGACAATACTATAGTCATTTGACAGTGACTTTCTTCGGTCGAACATACAAAAAAATAGATACTTTTTTCATGCATACGTTTGCGCGTTACCCCGTGGTGAATATAAGTATAGTTTAGGAGTGATCCGGGATAATTCCTGAAACGCTGAGTTCTATAGGGCGCTACGTGTATTCTACTATAAGCGTTGGCGTTTCTTGCCTGGACACGCTACTATTTCCAAATCAAATGTATATAATAGGTATTATGTTTCATCATGAATGCATGAAAGGGGGGGGGGGTGGTTTTTTATGCTTTGATGGCCAGTAACGGCATTCGTGTTGAACACGATCAGCTGGATCGATATGAAAACATTGTTGGATCAAACTGAAATTGATGTCAGATAGTCCTTACCTTTGGCCGGGGGTAGGGCGGCTACGTGGCGTAGTGGGCAAGGCGCTCGCCACGAAATCTGGAGACGCTGGGATTGCCTGTTCGAGCCCAGCGCTCCACATTTGCTTTCAGTTTAGCTGGTCGTCTGTACTAATACACATTGGCCGTATTAGGGGGTGGGAAACTGATGGGTGGGGATCGGGCGTTGTGGACAGCGACTCCTACAGGTCGGTTGGTGCGCCTGCGCAGTAGAATCAGGAAGTGTCGGGGGCAGCGTGAGCCTCCCACGCGTTACTCCTCGCCACTGAGAGATCGAGCTGCGCAGGTGAAAAGATGCGACTGCTGTTACCTCAAGTACCGGAGGGGACTTGTGCTATGTATGACTTAGTCCACATTGCAGCCGGCTTGTGGGAGGCAAGAAACAGCGTTCGTGACAGGGGAGGGTTGAATTGGATGATACGAAATTGAGATGGGAGAAAATATAGAAAAATGGGAGAAAGTGGATCAAAAAAAAAAAACTTTGGCCGGGGGTATTCCTTTTTTTTTTCACTTTTTTGTTTATTATACTTTTTTGAGGACATAGACATTATAAGTATATGTCTGTATATATACATTGTTGTATTGTCATTGTCCACATAGAACAGATAACAACATTAAACAGAAGAAAATAAAATAAAATAAAAAAATAAAAAACAAGAGAAAATAAAACAGAGTTCAAAAGTAAATAATAATACAAACAAACACTGACTTGGTCGCTCGACAGTCGTCTCAAACGTATATACATAGTATATCAAATATATAGCACATGTTTAGGTACCCAAATATGCTTCTCCAATGTATATCCGGTATATCAAATAACTCACGTTGGATTAACGTTCACACAGAAGAATACCCACAAGCAGCATACAAATTGTTATTCTGGAATAGTATGGAACTGTACATCATCCACAAGTACAAGGAATGAACCCCACGTTTTCTTGAACATAGATGAAGAACCTCTCAGAGTGCATCTTATCTTTTCAAGTTTGATAAAGTATAGTATGTCTCTAATCCAATGAAGGTGAGTGGGGGGAGCAGCGGACTTCCATTTAAACAGAATCAGCCGCCTGGCCAGTAGAGTGGTAAATGCCACAACGTGTGCTTTGTGCTTTGAAAGTGATAACATAGGTGGGGAGTATCCAAAAAGCGCTGTCAATACATTTGGTTCAAGATTTGTCTCAATACTTCCCGAGATGGTTTCAAAAATATTTGTCCAATACCTGTGCAAGGAGGGGCATGTCCAAAACATGTGAGTATATGTGGCTGGGGCCGAATGACATCTATCACATATAGGATCGATATCTTCATACATTTTGGCTAATCTGACTTTCGTCAGGTGTACTCGATGAACAATTTTGCATTGTATCAGCCCGTGTCTTGCACAAATAGAAGAAGAATGAACAAGACGTAGAATGTCAACCCAAATGTCATCCGAGATCTCCTCCTCTAAATCCTCCTCCCATTTACTTTTAATATTGTGTATTGTGGTTGGACATAAGGAGAGAATGAGATTGTACATAGTCGATATCATGCCCTTGATGGAAGACATCGGGGTTAAAAAGGAGTCGATGGGTGTTACCTCTGGAAGGTTGGGAAATATAGGGTTAATGCTACAGACATAGCTACGAATCTGTAGATACCGAAAGAAATGTCGGCTATGGATTGAATATTTCTCTGATAATTGCTGAAAGGAGGCAAAAACATTATCTATATATAGGTCACCTAGTGTTTTAATACCGAGTGAGGCCCATAAGGAGAATGCTCCATCCATCAATGAGGGGTGAAATAAAGGGTTAGCTGCTATCGGGGCCAAGTGGGATAGAGTTTTAAACCCAAAGTGGCGTCTGAATTGATTCCAAATTCTGAATGTAGTTTTAACGATTATATTTTTGAAGTAGGGGGCCAATGGAGAACTAATGGGGGCATGTATAAGACCGGTTAGTGAAGCAGGTTTGACAGATGAGGCTTCGATGTCAACCCACATAGGGCACACCAGAGGTTTGTCTGACTGTAGCCATTGCTGTATGATTCTGAGATTGGCTGCCCAATAGTAGGCTCTGAAGTTAGGTAGAGCCATGCCACCCAGAGATCTACTCCTTTGTAATAGAGCTTTACTAATTCTGGGAACTTTGTTATTCCAAATAAATTTGGACACTAGGCTGTCAATTTTTTGAAAGAATGAGTGGGGAAGAAAGATAGGCAGGCACTGGACAAGATAAGAAAACCTTGGGAGAGAGTTCATCTTAACGCAATTGATACGTGCAGCAAGAGAGAGAGGTAATAATGACCAACGTTCAAAATCTTCCTGAAATCGAGTCAGTAGAGAGCCAAAATTAAATTTGAATAGGTCCCCAAATGTATCCCTAATTTGGATACCGAGATATTTGAAGCCATGGGGGGAAATTTTCAATGGGAAGTTATGCAGTGGATAACTTCGAGCTTCTGCATTCAATGGAAGAAGTTCACTTTTGTCTAAATTTAGTTTATACCCTGAAATACGGCCAAATCGGGTGAATATGTCAAGTGCAGCTGGAATAGATGTGGAGATGTCAGACACGTATAGAAGCAGGTCATCTGCATATAGGGAGGTCCTCTGTTCAACACCCCCTCTGATTATACCTTTTATACGAAGGTCTGATCGAAGTGCGATGGCCAACGGTTCAATGGCAACATCGAACAGGAGTGGGCTCAAATTGCAACCCTGTCTCGTGGAGCGGTGTAGATGGAACTGTGCTGAACGTGTGTTGTTAGTCCTTACTGAGGCAGTGGGAGAGGTGTAAAGTAATTTCACCCAAGCTACAAAGTTATCCCCCAGTCCAAACTTTTTCAATGTGTCGAAAAGATATCCCCACTCCACACGGTCAAAAGCTTTGGCCGCATCTAGTGAGATGACAGCCTCCGGGCTAGTTGTGGAGGAAGGGCTATATATGACATTAAAGAGACGTCTAATGTTGGAAAATGAATATCTATTCTGGATAAAACCTGTTTGGTCTGGAGATATGATAGTGGGAAGGACAGGTTCTAAGCGCATAGCTAAGAGCTTTGATAGAAGCTTTAAATCTACCGTCAACTGACTGACAGGACGATAACTTCCACAGGATAGGGGGTCTTTATCTTTTTTTAGCAACAGAGAAATCGAGGCTTGAGTAAGGGATGGGGGTAACTTAAGTGACCTAAATGAATCTGCATACATGTCAATTAAAATGGGTGCCAGTTTATCAAAGAATTTCCTGTAGAACTCTATAGGGTAACCATCTAGCCCCGGACACTTCCCTGTTTGCATAGAGTAGGCGGCCTCTCTGAGCTCATCTATCGTGACTGGTCCCTCCAGCCCTGTGGCAGCCTCTGGGTTTATCTGTGGTATATCCAATGAATTAAAAAAATTATCATAGGCAGAAGGGTCAGAGGTTTGTTCAGATGTATATAAGGAGGAATAAAAGTTTTTAAATTCTTCATTAATTAGCTTGGGATCCGTAGTTAAACCATTGGTTGTCTGGATTTGAGGGATCTGATGTGAGGCAGAGGCCTGTCGTAACTTATGGGCCAATAATTTATTAGACTTGTCTCCATGCTCATAGTACGTCTGTCTGGATTTAATCATTAGATCCTCCACGTAAGCAGAGGAGAGGACATCAAATTTAGCTTGGAGGGAGAGACGTTCTTTATAGACATCCGGGGATGGTTGAGTAGCATGTATGTTATCTAATTGACTAATCTGCTTAGTCAAGTCACTCATCTGTTTTTTTCTATCCTTCCTTTCATAGGCGCTATATGAGATTATCTCACCCCTCAGATATGCCTTCAATGTCTCCCATAGTAAAGATGCTGAAATCTCAGGGGTCTTATTGGTCGATATAAAAAAATCGATTTGGTTGTGTATGAAATTAACAAAATTCTCATTTGACAATAAACGGCAATTTAGGCGCCAGGGAGGTGGCGAGTTGTTATATTCCTGGAAGCACAACTCCAGAAGCACTGGAGCATGATCCGACAATACGATCGCTTCATAAGAGCAGGAGTGTAGTGATGGGATGAGTCGATTATCAATCAGAAAAAAGTCAATACGAGAATAAGTTTGATGAACATGTGAAAAGAAAGAATATTGTCTTCCTTGTGGGTTTAAAAATCGCCAGGGGTCAGAGACCTTGAATTCATTCATAAAGGCATGAATGATTTTGGCAGATCTTGAAGGTACACTATTCCTGGGTGATGAGCGATCTAATCTAGGATTAATCCAGACATTGTGGTCTCCACCCTGAATCAGATAATGTGTTGACATATCAGGTATCCTGGCAAACAGTGTTTGAAAAAAGTTCTCATTGTCCCAATTGGGGCCGTATACATTAGCCAGAATTACTGGTACATCATACAGCCGTCCTATAACTATCACAAATCTCCCGCCAGGATCCGAGATAATATCGGAGTAAACAAAGTTGACAGATTTATGGATTAGAATGGCTACCCCTCTGGATTTCCCTTGAAATGACGAATGATAAACCTGACCCACCCATCTCCTCTTTAATTTGATATGATCCGATCCCTTTAAGTGGGTCTCTTGAAGGAAAGCAATGTTAGCGCCAAGATGTTGAAGATGATGTATCACCTTACTACATTTGATCGGTTGATTTAGGCCTCTGCAATTCCAGCTGCAAAACCTAAGTACACCTCCCGACCGCTGTGCTGATCTAGGTTGGGTCATAATACCGGCAAGATAATGAATAGATGTGCTGGGTACACCGCAAATGAGAAACACTGAAAACAATAAAATAAAACTGCAATAGGGCGACCAAGCCAAGTACACAAAAATAAAAAAGAACTGATACAGACAACATTACTCCCCCTTCCCTCCTCCCTCCTCCCCCCTCCCCCCTCTCCCCTCCCTCCTCCCCCCTCCCCCCTCACGCCGAAGCATCTCCCGCTGAGATACGCGTGTGGTGTGGTGCCCGGAGCTCCTGCCCTCTCCAAATGTGACAAATGTTAATATTGTGAAATATCGTAGTCCCAAAATGAAATAGTCTGTATATGCTCAGTCATATGGACATGAATTATGAACTTGCCTTTCAGCTGATGGTTACAGTCTGGGGAACCGCTTTTCTGAGTTTAGTGTTTATGAAAGTCGAGGCGGCGGCCGGGTCTTCAAACGTGTGCGTTGAACCACTCGGCAGAGTGATTTTCAGAACCGCAGGAAACATCAGCCCAAACTTGATACCAGGACAGGCATGGAGTTCACGTTTCACTCCTCCAAACGCAGCCCTCTTCTTGGAAACAGCGCCGGTGTAATCAGGGAAAATAGAGAGCCTTTTGCCTTGGAAGAGTAGAGGGGTGTCACGGGAGGTCGCGCTGGCCCGACGTAGGATTTCGTTCCGGAGATGAAAGAAGTGGACCCTGATGATGAGCGGACGAGGCGTCTCTCCCACTTTGGGTTTAGCCCGCAAAGTGCGATGGGCTCTGTCGAGTAGGGGCTCATCATCCAGGCCCAGTAGGTTCTTGAGTAGGCGGCCGATGAATTCCGTTGGCCGCGGACCCTCCGAGCCCTCAGGTATCCCCACGAGTCGAAGGTTGTTCCTCCTCGATCTCCCCTCTAGGTCCTCACATTTGTCGGTTAGTAATTTCACCTGTGACGTGAGCTCCTTAACAGTGGAGTCAAGCGAGGAGAGCTGGTCACTGTGGTCGCTCGTCACACGTTCCAACTCGCAGATAGTTTGCCCGTGTTCATTTATTTTCAGCAGCAATGGTTCAGTAATATTCACCAGCTCCGTGCGCACTGCAAGGATTTCAGCTCTCAGGTTAGTTGCCGATGAGTCAATTCTGCCACAAATATCTTCCTTCAGCGAGTTCAGCATTGATTGTAAGGCCCCTAGATCAAAGGCGCTGCCGCTGGTCATGTTAGCAGCTGGCGCGTGCGGTGGGGGTGGCCCGGGAGGCTGATCAAAGATTGTTTGTTGTCCTGCACGCATCGTCCTTAATTTGGGTTTAACAGGACCCATGGACGATTTAAAGTGTCGAAAAGTCTGCCTGACTAGTAGATGAACATACGTTGTCCAGTGTCCAAAGTCCAAAAAGAAAAAACGTAGTTAAAGGACTCTTTATAATTGAAGTTTGTCACAAACCGGCGGAGCGGCGAAAAGCACGTCTTACATGCTCGTCTTACAGCCGAAGCACTACCCCGGCCGGGGGTATTCCAAAAAGAATATTCCAATTGTCTGATCCCGATTTCCAGTGTTGGTGTCCATCTGGTCCCGTACATTATTTGGCACAACTTATGGATAGAGTGTGCCAGATGCTTTTCGAAGTGGTCGAATGAAGCGATTTTACTCGGCTCCGTCTAAATTTAGCGCCCGGAGGGATTTAACCATAACACAGGGTGAGATATAAGGTTTCAAATGGTGGGCGACACTGCCATCTGGCAGGATGCGGCCGGTATTTGGATTTGATTTGATTTGCCATTCTGCTGCCGGTGGTGCTGACACTTGAGCAAAGCCTACTGGCTCCGTTAAGGGGAGCAGCTGTTGAAGGCAGGTCAGGCAGACGGGGAAGGTAGCGTTGGAAGGAGGTCTGAGCCAAACACAGTGTTCTTATGCATTATTGAGCAGCATGGAGGTCAGTGGGCTAATGCACATGGATGCAGGTCTCAGGAAGTGGGTCACTGGAGCCTTTCTCGTTATGCTCTCCCTCAATATACTGCATCTCCTTGATAATGCACTCCTCCAATTCCTCATCCCCCTCTTTCTACATCTATTTCTACATCTCTCTCTGTATCTCTCTCTGCAGGGCCACTGTCAGCGTTGTACGAGGATGTGAGTGTGGTTCGTCCATCTCTCCTGAGCTGTGTGGAGCCTCTGGAGGGGGAGCAGGTGAGGGAGCTGCTGAGGAGGCTGGGGGTCCATGAGCTGGAGCCCCAGCAGGTGCTGGAGAAACACATCTACCCTGCACTCAGGAGCAGCAGCTGGAAGGTACTGTGAACACACACACACACACACACACACACAAGCTTTGAGATTTTCAGTAATATTTTTTCTGTCTCACTCATTCACTCTCTCACTCTCCTCCTCCCTTCCTTCCTTCCTTCCTTCCTTCCTTCCTTCCTTCCTTCCTTCCTTCCTTCCTGTCTGTCTGTCTGTCTGTCTGTCTGTCTGTCTGTCTGTCTGTCTGTCTGTCTGTCTGTCTGTCTGTCTGTCTGTCTGTCTGCCTACTCTGCCTACTCTGCCTACTCTGCCTGTAGTCCAAGCCTGAGCAGGTGGTGGTGAGCTACCTCGTGTTCATCAAGCGCCACTCTACCTCCAGCCAGGAGTACTCGGACACCGCACTCCCGGTCCTCACCAGCAGGGGTCTACTCTGCCCAGCGCAGGACAGAGTGCACTTCTCTAAGGAGTACGACAACATGGACCTGCCCAGCAAACTGCCTGGTAAGTTAACATGCAGGACCGTGGAGCAGACCTTGTGAAAAGGTTTTATGGTAGTGAGCAGACCATGATGTGTCGTTACCATCTGTATCATGTTTTAAATAAGATTATACCATGTGGTACCATGGTGATACACAACTTGTACCACGGTGATACACAACTTGTACCACGGTGATACACAACCTGTACCATGGCAGTACCATGGTAAATATTATAATTTATACAACGGCTGCTACCTACATGGCAGAACTGAAATGATCATCAAACTACTGTAATAACTAGGGATGTCCGATATTATCGGCCTACCGATATTATCTGCCGATATTGGCATTAAAATGTAATATCAGTGATTATCGGTATCTGTTTTCAAAAATAAAATCTTTTTAATTATTTTTTCTTTTTACATTTATTTAACCTTTATTTACCCAGGCAAGCAAGTAAGAACAAATTCTTATTTTATTTATTGTCAAAAGTATGCATAATGTTGTGTTAATTCCACGTCAAGAGATATGTAATGTTAATTACCTGAAATTATTCAGTTTTTTGGGGGGGGAAACCACGCATATATCGGTATCGGTTGATATCGGTATCGGAAATTAAGAGTTGGACAATATCGGTAAAAAAGCCAATATCGAACATCCCTAGTAATAACCTTTTCGTAAGGGTTGACAGGGTTATAATCACATGACGATACGTAGATCAACACACACGTGTGCATACATGCACAAAATAAATGCTAGATAACTGTAACTTGGTTGATTCTGTTGAGTTTTCTACATGGTTGGAACGAGGATGAACTTGTCTTTCTAACCATACCGTTATTATTCCTCTACTCCTAATATCACGTGAGCCTGTGTTGTTCCAGCCAATATCAAGTGTTGCCAAATCAAGCTTTTAGAGGAAATCGCCTCCAAAGTTATATAAGTGAGCTCAACACACTGGAATAAGGCCATCGTAGCTCAGGTTTTTAAGATTCTTACCGATCACGAAAGGCCAGACATTGTTCTGGGAAAATGTGACAAAACCCCCAAAACATCACTTAGATGTTGGTGCGATGATGATGGCGATGACGATGAGTCATTATGACTGAACATGGTAGGAGGCATATACACGTCACATGAGAGTGGATGTGAACTTTTGCACTGATCTCTGAATGTTCTCTGGGTACAGTGTCCAAGCTGCAGACTTGGCACCCACAAGTAAAGCCTGTGTGCCCTCTCCTTTTGGGAACATTCACAAAGGCCTGTTTCGTCCCGTCTCTAGCTTGTTCCTTCTTTTCTCTCTCTCTTCTGGGGACAGTTTGGGAATGTGTGTGTGTGTATTTTGTGGGGGAATGTCGTGTGTGAGATTCTGCTTTCATTGTGAGGGTAAAGAAAGCATGAAATGCCAGGGAGGGTTGAACAGGGTAGAGGGGTGGAGGGCTATTCAGTGTGTGTGTGTGGGGGGGGGGGGTTGTGTGCATGTGTGTGTTACATAAGAGATTGAGTGCTGAACAATGTGTGATGTAAAACGGATCAGAGTGGCTCGACCTCTCCAAAGGGGAAGGAAAGAGAGAGAGAGGGACATTGACCACCACGCACCTCCTCTCTCTCTCTCTGTTCATGCTACATATTAGTTATCTCCACCTCTGTCTGTCTCAAATCCCCTCTCTGCTGGACCAACAGGGCACCAGCCTAGAGACAGTTTCAGTGGAATTGCATTGCTAAGGGAACAGCTTGTACCCGTCAGCTGACTATATTACACTGCAGCAGGAAATTTACTTTAGTCTATTTAGAACGTTTACATTGAAGAGTCTATAAGAGTCAGGATTGACTGACTGACTGACTGACTGACTGACTGACTGACTGACTGACTGACTGACTGACTGACTGACTGACTGACTGACGCTACTGACTGACGCTACTGACTGACGCTACTGACTAACTGACTGACTGACTGATTGTTATTGAGACAGTAGGAACGCTGAGAATCAGATAGAGTAGCAGAGACACAGCTGATTAGGTTTAGCTGGGAATCAATCCCAGGCCAGCAGGGTGTATGAGGATGGTCCGAGAAGCAGGTTATTCACGCTTACATGGGTATGCCATTGCACACACACATACATGTACATTTAGTCATCTAGCTGACGCTTTTATCCAAAGCGACTTACAAGTTCTGTACGACAGGTCATCAGGAAGGGCACAAATCTATCAGCTGAGTAACAATGTTCATCAAAGTGTTGAGTACTACAGTGTAGGTTAGTTTATTAGGACAAGTGCATGACTAAGGTTAGTTAGGGTTAGCTTTTAATTTATTTTTATTTTTAACCACACACACACACTGGACTGTCCTCTTTGAATTTCCATTTCTTTCATATTGAGGTTTTTTGTGGGAGGTTTTCCTCGTATTCACCGAGCTTTAAGGGTTCAGGCGGTGTTGCGGAAGCCCTTTGGCGACATGTAACTGTGATTTAAGAGCCGCTTTAAAATACCCTTGACTTGACTCTGCTCTGTGCGTGGCTATACCTGCTCCCTCCGTCAGGCTGCGACTGGGTGCTGCTGAGTCCCTGCTACGTGGAGACGGACGGGGACGTGGCCGGGTGGAGGGAGCTGTTCGCCGGGCTGGGGGTCCGGGACCGCCTCATCATCCGGAAAGAGAGACGCACACTCTCTACTAAAGAACTGGTGAGGATGTGTGTGTGTGTGTGTGTGTGTGTGTGTGTGTGTGTGTGTGTGTGTGTGTGTGTGTGTGTGTGTGTGTGTGTGTGTGTGTGTGTGTGTGTGTGTGTGTGTGTGTGTGTGTGTGTGTGTGTGTGTGTGTGTGTGTGTGTGTGTGTGTGTGTGTGTGTGTGTGTGTGTGTGTGTGTGTGTGTGTGTGTGTGTGTGTGTGTGTGTGTGTGTGTGTGTGTGTGTGGGTGGGTGGGTGGGTGGGTGTGGGTGTGCATGTCTGTTTGCCTTCTTGTCTGCCTTTGTGTGTGTGTTGTGTTGCGTCCATTCAAGGTCATCAGAGCCTGGGGGGCCGTACTGAGCACATCTGTCCTCATGTCGCTGCTCTTTTCTCTTCTTCTTTCATAACCTTGTCTAAGCGCTTCCTATCTCTAACACACACACACACACACACTCCCCTCCGCCCCTCTTAGTGGAAACATGAGTTATGAAGTCATGTAATGTGCTTTGCGCTCGATGACTGTGACACTCTTGACTCTAAAATACATGTACTTATTAACTGTATAGGCCTATAAAACACAACCTCAAAGTGGTTATTAGGAGTCCCTTTAATTTAGTAACAGTTCTGACTACTGCTTTGATGCAACAACACACCGCTTCCTCGATCATTTCTACTAGAATCACCACTCCTGCTCCAAAACGCTCCACTTAATCCATTTACCTTTTAAGAATAGAAAAGGACTACGATTAATTCACTTGAATAGAAGCTTATTCATGGGCGGCTAGGTGGTGCAGTGGGCAAGGCACTCACCACCAATGCTGGAGACGCTGGGTTCGAGCCCAGCTCTCCACATTGTTTTCAGTTTAGCTGGTCGTCCGCACTAATACAATTGGCAGTATTAGGGGGAGGGAAAACTGAGGGGTGGGGATCGGACGTTGTGGACAGCGACTCCTACAGGTCGGTTGGTGCGCCTGCGCAGTAGAATCAGGAAGCGATGGAGGCGGCGTCCCTCCAAAGCGCAGACCCCTGACGCTGAAAGATCGCGCCGCGCAGGTGAAAAGATGCAACGGCTGCTACCTCGAGTATCGGAGGGGACTCGTGCTATGTATGGCTTCGTCCACATTGCAGCCGGCTTGTGGGAGGCAAGAAACAGCGTTCGAGACAGGGGAGGGTTGAATTGGACGATACGAAATTGGGATGGGAGAAAATAGAAAATGGGAGAAAAAGTGGATAAAAAAAAAAGAATAGAAGCTTACTCCAGAAACCTTGTTGTTTATGTTAAATGGTGTTTCTCTGTCACCAGACCAAGATGTATTGAATTGTATTGCTCTGAGGTTCTCGATTGGGTTGGTTCCATTGACGCAATAGCGGATCTAAGTTCTCAGTATTCCAATGTTGAGCTGATTGTTGTGGGTGACTTTAACTTGGACTTGCTAAATGATATATCCTATTATCTTGAGGAGGTTGGTGGTAGCCTGGATCTGTCTCAGCTGATAACATAACCCGCTAGACCAAATTATCTTTTTTTGTTACTTGTCCTTTCGGACAAGTTATGTTTTTGTAGGTTTTTATTGATTTTTGCTACCGGGCAGTCCGGTAGAGAGAGAGAGAGAGAGAGAGAGGAGGAAATGGGAGATAGACAGAGAAAGACATTCAGCAAAGATCACCGGGTCCGGGAGCCCTCGCTAGACCAGATTTGAAAGATTGTTCTTGGTCTACTCTGATTGATCTTATATTCTCCAAAAATAGATCTTATTTTTCTCCAATGAAAATGATTGCCTGTGGTGTCGAACTAGGAATTAGTGATTACTGCCCGATTGCATGTGCGACTAAAGAAGACAAAATATCACAAATGTTAGACATTTAACACTTTGAGTGCCAGCGACGTGTATTGTCGTCTTATCATGCCCCCCGTTGAGTGCCGACGACGCGAATTGTAGTTTTTTTTTTTTCTTTTTTTTTTTTTTGCGATCTGAATTCATATTTCATCAACCGAGTCTCCCGTTGGTACAGCAGACCTTCTAGGAGCTCAGATGGGAAACCGCCCCTATCGTATATCCCTGTGTAACTGCAGGCCATTCGATTATACTGCTGGATCCCTGTGGGGGGAGCCTACTGGCTCCATTATGCTGGCGAGGAATCTGATGATGAGGGAAGTGATCGTGAGTTGGAAAGCAGCGTGGAATATATATTTACAGCAGCCAATAATCAATCAATAAACGCAATCGATATTTGGAATGGCGATCAGGAATTGGAATAATCTTTTTGGAGAACATCTGATCTAAGGTAAGGAGTCTATGTTACCAGTTTTAGGATATCAGAGCTGTATTCACTGAGATATCAGCGTGTGTGTGTGTGATGTTGAGGAAATGAGAGAATAGATTTTTCAGCCCGCTTCTATAGCGTGCATAAGTACACATATCTATCGATAATCTAGCGTTTATTTGAAAATGATTCATAAATAGGCCGACAAATGACAACGTGTCTAGTGTATTCGAGAATATTCCAATAAATGCCGTTTATGGGGGAATCTTTCTATTTTCCAGAAATCTTCGAGAGAACGGTAGCTTTTCGAAATGCTATAAAAAGGATATGAACCAATTAAAAAAAACAATCCGTTTCGACAATGTTGACTGCAAACAAGTCATTGATAAGCGACGGGCAGATTAGACACATAGCCATAATTTAAAACATAGATTATGCGTTTTTAACGCTAACATTGAAGTGGGTGGCGGCATTCAAGGGGGTAAAAAGGAAAACACGGCCGGCATCGAAAGTGTTAATGATCAAGCTTTTTTAACTGACATTTTCCACAGTGACTTACTGAGATCTGAGATCCCAGATTTTCAAAATGGCACTGGACCTTTTCACAGCACTATGTCAGCTGTTTTACACATGATATAGTATCTGCATAAGATAAAAATAAACACTGTGGATCTGTTAAAAGTATATGATACAGTTGATCACCCTTTGCTTTTACAACAATAATGTAATATTGGTTTGGGAAGCAAGACCTGTGACTGCTTTCAGAATTATTAGTTTGAGAGGCATCAGTTACAAGATACAAGAGTTTTATTTGTCACGGCATACAGGTATACAGTGAAATGCGGGGGGTCTCGCCTGCAACGATGTGCAATAGTACAAGTAATAATAATAAGAGTCCAACCAATAGAGCGACATAGTGCAATAAACAAGTAAACAAAGTAGGCATATCGGTATCTGTACATGAGCTATTTACAGAGCATGGTAGGACATGCTAGGTCCTGTGGCAGTTAGCTACGGATTAGGGATGCACGATAATTATCGGGCCGATATCAGCAATTATGACGTCATCCCGATAAACCCGATAACGTTATTAATAGCTCCGATAATATAATATATTTTTTGGTAAAAGAAAATGCTGTGTGGGTGAATTGGAATGAAGTGCGTTTGTTTTGACTGTAGGCTCATCCCGTTTTGCCAGTACTGTGGTACGACTGACAGCGTGTGGTTTAAGAACAGGGCGTTTTACACAAATCGAGCGCTCCCTTTCTTGGCTGTGACGTAGGCACGTAAGTTTCTGAATCAGCGCGGACGTTAAAAACAAAGATGGCCGCGTCTGTACTCGGAATTTCAGAGGAAAAAGATTGCTTGCTATTTGTAATAAATGCAATGGAGAAGTTCCACAAGGAGGGAAAAGGGCAACAACTTGTAATACATCCAGCCTGACGGGTCACCTGTAGGGTTGGGCATCGTTTGGATTTGAACGATTCCGGTTCCGATTCCGATTCTCCATATCGATTCCTGTTCTAAACGATTCTCGATTCCGATTCTTTGAGGTGCAGGTCAAAACAGGTCACAGCTTATTTCGAAGGAGATTTTTTATTTTTTTTTATTTCAAAAAGAAAATCATACTATTCACATTTTCAGTTGACTTGATACAGTTTAATTTGGTTGCTGTACTGTAACTAGGGTATTAAAGTAAAAAAAAAAGTATAAAAAAAAAAAAAAAAAATCGAAATTTAGAATCGAAATTCAAATATGTTACTTCCGGTTCCAGAACCGGAAGTTAGGAACCGGTTCCTATTAGAACCGGTTTTCGGTGCCCAACCCTAGTCACCTGCGGCATCACCACCGCTACGATGGTGTGTTAACTTAGAAGCCTACGACGACGCGAGGAGCTAAGCAAAGCTAGCCCCTTCCATGGCTGTGATGCAACCCTCGGTTGAACGCAGTCACTTATTGCTCCATAGTAGCCAGGTTAATTTGCACCACCAAGGACTGCTTAAAAGCTAGCGGCTTGAGCCCTTGGGTCATTTCTGTCAAACTTCTTTAATTTAGCAAACGACTCGTCAATAGCTGGCTTTGGATTCACAGCAGCTTCTAGCTTCTAGCTTCTAGGTTCTAGCTTCTAGCTTCTAGCTTGTTGCAGGTGACTTGTTGTGGTGGTGATGTGTCCACTCAAAGCCTTTTTTTCAAGGCTCCGCTTTGAAAAAAGAAGAACAAAAAGCTTCGAGCGTCTTAGGTTGGATGTATTATAAGTTGTTGACGGATTGTGAATTTTCATTTGGAAAAATAAATATGGTCACTTTATCAGTCAATACTGTTGTCTTGGCTTTTGTTTCTGTTGTCTGGTTAGGTCACATTTAAGTTGGTGTTAAGTTATTGTCCTGGGAAGTCTTTTTATGTATTATTATTGTATTGTGATATGTTTTGTTTCATGTTGAAAAAAAAATTTGATAAAAATAATAATATATACATTAAGAAAAAAGATTATAATACAATAAATATCGGTTATCGATATCGGTTATCGGCCTGAGGAGCATAAAGTTATCGGTATCGGTGTCAAAAAATCAATATCGTGCATCCCTACTACGGATGAGGCATTGGGTCTTTATGTACACTGCTATACAATGCTATATTATACGATCTCAAGCTATGCTATTCTTAAAGTGATCTTTCCTTCTGTAAAGTGTCCATAGTGTGAGCGTGTGCAGCATGAGTGAGTGTGTGCTCATGTTAAAGTGGCTGCTAGTGTGTGAGCGTGTACAGTGTGTGTGTTGTGTGTGTGCTCATGTGTGCTTGTGCGTGGAGAGTTCAGTGTTCAAGGCTCTGATGGCCTGGGGGAAGAAGCTGAGCCTAAGTCTCTCTGTCCTCGTTACTGGTGCTCGCAGGCGTTTGCCTGACCGCAGCAGCGTGAACAGGCTGTTGTTGGGGTGGTGAGGGTCTTTCATTATCCTGCAGGCTCTGGATTTGCACCTCTTGTTGTATAGGACCTGCAGGGTTGGTAGTGCAATACCCGTGGTACGCTCGGCTGAGCGCACCACTCTCTGTGTGTGAAGACTGAGTTTTTGTCGGTAACAAAAGGTGTTCCACAAGGTAAAATTTTGGGTCCCGTCCTCAGTGAACAGTGAAATAACAGGTTGTCTGATTTTGGATTCTAAATCAGATATGAAATGATTAAATGATCCACGGATGCTAATTTCACAAAAACACCAAACTACGGCAGAGAAAACCCCATTTTTGAGTCAGGTTGTCAGGAGTTTGTAATTCTGATGGTGTATTCTGTCCATTTTGACTATTTTGGTTCCTGAAGTGGCATTTCTATAGCAACGTTTTAGCATTGAATTGAACGGGCACTTCCCCCCTCACTGCATCAAAGTCGTTCCAATATGAACGCAAACTAAACAAATCAAATTGTTTGATTTTTAAGCCCAAATCAGCTAATACTGATTATCTACTGAACATATCTGTGCATCTCCAGTATGCATAATCATCTACTAGTGTTACACAATCTCATTTGTTGGCGTGCACATTGGGTCTTACTCATACCGGCTGTTTCAGCAACATCGCTCCATGGCGTTCGCAGTCACACTGTGAAGACAGCGCTTACAGGGACAGTCAGCCACACCTGTCTGCCCTGTAAGTCGTTAGAACACAAAAGCTAAGCGACTAAAGGCTTGAATGTGTTGTATAAGAACACAATATTTACCGGTCGCATGGACACAAATAGGCCCGTACGGAATCTTCCAGAATCATCGCTGCATTAGAACTCCCCCCTGTGAACTATGATGCGGAGCAGAGCAGGGGTAATCCGTACGTGATTAGAGGATGTGTCAGAGCGAGGCCAGAGAGATCTGCGACGGCTTTGAAGACGAGCAGAAAGCGGCAGGTGGCCGGCGGAGCCTGTGTTAGACGGGATGAGGTCTCATGGGTCAGGCATTACTGACGGCCCTTTTTTAGCCTGTATTACAGAGAGGAGGGTTAGGGAGTGGTGTTTGGATGACAGGGACTTGTCCTTTATTCTTTCCTCTGTATTTCCACTGTATGACTCCCCTCTGTCGTTCTCTCTCTCTCTCTCTCTCTTTCTCTCTCTCTCTCTCTCTCTCTCTCTCTCTCTCTCTCTCTCCCCCCCCCCCCCCTCAGGCCTCCAGTCCCTGGTCGGAGGAGAGCGGGTCATGGCCGCGCAAGCCGGGGGAGGGCGGCTGCGTGCTGGATGACTACCCCTGCGAGGAGTTCCACTGCCTAGCCACAGCTCAGCTGCCGGGCTCCCTCCTCATGGAGCAGAGGAAAGCTCTGCTAAGGCTGCTGGAGACCAACTGGGATACTGGGTAATACACTGTGCATAAACACTACGCATACGTGCCCACACAGGCCCACACACACATATGCACATACACACGCATGCACGCGTGTTTGCTTCTCTGTGTGGAATTTGCATGTTCTCCACGCGTTCGCATGGATTTTCTCTGGGTACTCTGGTTTCCCCCACATCATAAAAAAGACATGCACACTACAGTAGGTACATACTCCTGCCATTGTCCTTGACCAAGCCACTGGCGTTACAGCTGGAGTTGGTCCCCGGGCTCTGCGCTGTGGCTGCCCACTGCTCCCAAAATAGTTAGGATGGGTAAAATGCAGAGGACGAGTAAGAGAAGTTAACCTCTTAACAGGCAGGCAGAAAAGTGGCAATTTTTTTTACTTGAACTTGAGGACTGCATACTTTTTTTGCAAAGCTTAGCTTTATACTTTATACTTATAGCACATGCATGAGCCTGGTCTCTTTTGAAAGATATCATTCTGAAGTTACTAATGCAAAAAAGCATAATCCTTTTAGTGCTAATGAAATAGAGTAACAGAGGTTTGAACTTTAGTTGAACTTGAACTTGTGTACTCACATTTTTCTTTAGTGGTTGCCAGATTCCATTATTCCAGCATAAAGGTATGAGCCGGAAAACGCTACGGTTCCATAGCCTGAAGTCTTATGTAGTACAGGTCCAATATTTATATAAACCTGTTCAGAAATTAGTGTTTGAGAGAGGTTCGAGTAAACCGTGCGCCAAAAAAAGAAATGTTTGTTCCAAAATCCATTTCTGCAATCCACCTCTGTGCCTTCTGAAGTCTGAGTCACAACCCATTTTCGCTCGTCAATTTCACCTATTTCCTATATTTGAACCCCCCCACGTGGGGTATCGTTGGAAGTGGACACTCGTTGGCTACAATGCTGACCAATAATTTTCGCCATCAGCGGTGATTGGTCAGTTCTCGAGCATATACTGTCCAACGTGGTCATTTGATGCGCGGCCTGTAAAAAGACCCTAGTCTGACATATCGTCATGTAACTCGAGAATTGAGGCACGGAATTGGTCGAGTGAGGTGGCGTTCGAACGGCGGCAAATGGATGTTTCGAACAGTATATTATATGTTCGGCGAAAAATGCAGCCCCAAGCTGGTAGACGTTCGCAAAGTGCTGCGACGTGCGCGCATGGGCATGACGGCCCGATTTCGGGCCGTGCGTGGTAAGAGGTTAACCTCTTCCGCCCGTGCGGTCCGGGGGCGGACTGCAAATGACATCACGTCATAAATCAAGCTCTGCAGTCTGTCTGACAAAATCTTCTTTTTTTTGTCAAACGTATTCAAGTATAAATATCATAACCATGTCACAACAGCAGTTATAATGTATATTATCATCAATATGTTAGTTTACCAATAGGTTAAAGTGTTATTAGATAGATTTTAGTTTTTGTGTTGTTTTGATCGCGAAAGTCCGCCATTTTGAAAGATTGACCGTCGGTAATTGTAGTCATTTTGGGGCCATTTTGAAGAGGACATTCAGAGCTTTCAATGCGCGTTAGAATTTTTCAAAACGACACTTCCCAAAGGCCTCTATGGGGCTTCAAGCTAATTACTTCTGTATGATTTTCTTTTATATCTCTTATTACTTGGGATAATATACCACAAAACTTAACGTTATTGGCATATATTTGAGCGCAGTTAGTTTGTCTCCCCTATTTTGAGCATTTAGCAACAATCAGATTTGAAATCACTGGCAGGAATAAGAAACTTACTGTATATACAGTAGATTTCATTATCTGTTCTTATGCACGCCTGGTGATACTAAATCCAAATTGAACTCAGGCATTTGAAAGATAAGATTTGGCACAATCCATAAATGTGCGAATTGGCTATAATATGGTCATTTATAAGCCTGCTATTCTATATTCTATAATAATATTTCAAATTGCATTGGTCCGGATGGGAGAATTCAGTACTGTATCTACAAAACCTTCTGTTTAATCATCTTCCCTTTATTCATTTCCTTAGATATTTTGTACATGTGATCTCAAGAAGGTACTGAACGAGCTCAGTGGCAGTTTTTCATGTCAAAGATGCAAAGAAAAATCATAATTCATATTCTTCTTTGTTTCATCACAATTTAAGCAAGCCTAGTAATAGACACAATTTCTGACACTGGGAATACATTCACTGAGGTCCCTAGATACCAAGAACATGCTAATGGACCTTGTAGAAGTGGAGCAATATTCCATTTACTTAGGTATGTATTTTAGGCCGATTTTCAGAAAATAGGGCTCCGGGCTTAAGAGGTTAATAGACTGGTAAGATAAGTTAATAAGACAGGTAATATTAGTTAATAGACAGGTAAGATAAGTTAATAAGGCCGGTAAGAGAAGTTAAGACTGATAATATAAGTTAATAGACAGGTAAGAGAAGTTAATAAGACCGTTAAGATAAGTTAATACTAGACAGGTAAAATACGTTAATAAGACAAGTAATAGAAGTTAATAGACAATAAGACAGTTAATAATACAGGTAATATAAGTTAATAAGACGGGTAATAGAAGTTAATAAGACGGGTAATAGAAGTTAATAGACAGGCTTGTGCACGCGCACTGAATAAAATATTCCACAATGTACCTTTACATCCCAACATCCGTCTGACCACACCCCTATCAGCTTACCTTCATAAGCAGGTGTGTGGCCACCTACTCGCCTCCTTCTTCGCTTTCACCACAAGGAAGTGCCTTCGGTAGATCCCCACTTGACAAGGTTGCTAGTTGAAGAAAGTTGAGACGAGTTTACATTGTGCTTATTTTTTTCTTCTCTCATAAATATTCAAGAGAAAAATCTAAGTCATAATGTCTACTTCGGAGAGTCGTAGAACCACTCTTCACCAGCGGTTCTCCATTCCCGCCTCCGTCGTGCGTTCTGGTGCGGGGCTGTTGCCGCGTTCGTGGTCGGCAGCCACGCCCGGTAGGCATCCGATGGGTAGTTTGCCTCTCCGAGGAGCCAGTGCACCGGTGCCGTCGACTCTGCGATGGCCTGGTCCTGGCTCTGTTTCCGGGGAATCGTCCGTTGTTGAACGGCCGGTTCCGTTGGTTCCGGAGGATTTGAGACGCAAAAAGGTTGCGTCTGCTCGGTCCCGTCGCAAGATGGTGTCCTGCAGACGTGAACGGCCTTGGTTTGGGGAATTGCTGGAGACCAGCGAGGATGCGTCGATCTCTAGCTGTCCAATGGAAACAGAGGATTGCATGGTAGAGGCGGACGGGTTCTTGTTTGAAGGCCCAGTAGAGACGAATATCCCACCCGTCCAGGTAACACTGGAGGGGGGTGATATGTCTCCTTGGGGCGCCTTGTTCGAGGATGTCGGGGAAACCCCTCTGCCTCTTCGGCAGGATGCCCTACTATCAGCCACATCAGACTGTGGTTCCTTAACCAGTCGCAGCCTGCTGCATGTGAGGGATGCGGGTTCGGTGGAGGAAAGTCTGCAGGGGGAACTGCAGGCTTTGTTCCCCGAGCTTATGGCGGTGGCGGCCGCTGCAAACGGCGTGCCGCTGCCGCAGCCACTGCCTGCTCCTGTCCCCGATGATCTAATAGGTCATCTCTGGCAGCGTCGCCCGGTGAGAAGGGTGGACGTTGTCTACCCATTTTTCCCCTCAATGGGGGCCTATGTTCGTCGGGGCCAGGTGGTGTCCCACATCATGGGCCTCACTCCCGCCTACGTACCAGTTACGCGGGTGGTGGGTTTGGTTGAAGGTATGAGAGAGGGTGTGCCACGGCTTGATAGGCCGATGGCCGCTCTCCTCTGTCCGGATGTGGTGTGGGAGCCGTTATGCAAGCCGGTTCTCCAAGGAAGATCGGCTAGGCGGTTGGCGTATTGGAGTGACCAGTCATTCATCGCGGGTACACAATCGCTGGCTGCTGCGTCTAACATCGCACAGCTGGCTAGATTTGTATCCGGGATAATGACGTGCGGCACGGAGCGGTCGGAGGTACAACATGATCAGCTCACCCAGGCGGCAGGAGCTGTCCTGCATCTGACCCAGGTGCAGGCCATAGCCTCTGGGAAAGTGCGCGCCCTGGCTACTCTGATCCAGCGCCACCTTTGGCTGGAGCAGGCCTGTGTGCCGGAGAAGAAGAGGTCTCCTCTTCTGACGGCCACCCTCTCCGATGCTGGACTGTTCGGGAAGGCCCTGCAGCTGATGACCTCAACATGCAGAGAGATGGCAGAGGAGAGATACGTGCTCCAACCCCATTTTCCACCTCCCGTCATCGCCGGTGGAGTCAGAAGGCTTCCACGTCGTCGAGGTTCCTCCGCCGTGGCTGCCAATGCCTCCATCGCCACTGCTGGCCCGTCGACGAAGGCCAGGAGGAGAGACGGTGCTGCTGCTGTAGCCGGCCCATCTACGACCGGAGGTGACGGTAGGGATCGACGAGACCAGCAACCTATTGCCTACCGTCCCTCCGGGGCTTCTCGGGGTGGCAAAGCCCGAGCGGCTCGAGGCAGCAGACGCCGCTAGACAGTGACTTTTTTCCCCATGCGGTCCCCACTGTTTACCCCTCCCCGGCCCTCTCATATTATTTGTTGATTAAATAAAAAGTCCCCTAAAGGGGGACTGTATTTTTTGGTTAAACAAACTGTGTGTTTCTTCACCAAAATATGATGAGGTTGAAAAGTGTGAATCTACATTGGTATACATTGATGGATGAGTTACGTTCGTGTTATGAGATTAAAGCAAGGTCTGCAGCATTCACTCGGTTATAGAAGGGTTTCTATCTCGGCCTGACGCTCCACATGCAGGTAGAAGCTGGTTGTATGGTCTGTTGCTTACACACAAAGTAATGTTGAACTACAACACTGTTGTGTTAGTTGCAGTAATGCTGGTGGAATGCGGGTGTAGGATTCACACACGCACACGACTTGGTTTTGTTGTAAACCCTGTTCACATTCTGTGGGTAGCATGCATTGTATTAGCTTGCGCTATTCATTGGCATTCTACCAAAGGTTTCATATGCTACAGTTGTTATTGTGTGCAGGGGGAAGGGTTTTGTGAGGGGGTGCCGAATAAACCCCTTCTTCCCACTTGATTGGTCAAATGGGTTTTCTCATCTCCTGTTGGGCCAGTCAGGGCCAAGCCGTTAAACGCCTTGGCTGGGGGGGGGGGGGGGGGGGAGGGTTGTCCTGACTATGCTCCTATTACAAACAGGAGTTGTGTGTGGGGTTTCCCCCCGTCATAGCGTACGATACGTTGCTATGACGATGGCTTCCGTGAGTTAGATCTTTACGTAAGGTCTGTGTGTCAAAGTGTCGGGTTAGAGTGTAGGACTTACGGGTACGCTACGCTCGATTTTATGTGTAACTTGAGTCAGTTGGTCACGTGACTCGCAGTTGCCATGGCTTTTTCATTCTACGACTCACGTGGGAAGGCTTTCTGGGGAATTTCGGTCTAAATCCTCTGTGGAAGGGGTGACTGGATGTAAAAATATAAACAGTTTTTACCCTCGGCTGTGTAGACTGGGATTCATACTGTTGGTGCTTCCTTCTTTTTTATTAAAAAGAGTTGGAGTTTAGGAAGCACCACACCCCTCTTGTCGTTCCCCTGGGCGCCTTGGGGATTCACTGAAAGGTCTAAATAGCCTGTTCATTGATGTGGTTGTGTCCCGACGCACGTTAAGTGCTAGCTCGGGGTGTTCTGTTGAAGATCAGGCGGGTGACTAGCACGCCTTGGTTGCTTGTGGTTAAAACAGCGTTTTTATAAAGCAACTGGGATGGAGGTTTTTTCCTCTTCCGACGACCTGTATTGGTTATCGACGGATTCTCGTTCATATCTGGGGGATGATGACGGAATGGATCTGAACATATGTAGAGGGGTCTCACGCCCTTGGGGTGGGCCACCAGGCGCGGTTCGCACCGACCGTCTGGGTGGCGCCTTCTTTTCATGTTTTAAGATCAACACTCATATCTGCCCCTTCTCCTGGAGTAGGCATATCGGCGTGGTTAGGGCACGGGACTGGTTCTGGTCACGCTGGTCCAGGTCAGTTAAACCCGTTGTCCGCCGGGGATGCAGATCTGCTGTTCTGGTACCCTGAGGGACTTGTGCTTTTTTCGGGGGGGAAAATGCCAGGTCGGTCCCGGTGTCGCAGGGTTAGGCGCTATGGAGACCCTTGTTGGGTACATATTGTACTCTGCACTGTCGTAATGGCTTATTGCCATGCCAACCTGTACTCGTTCGATCTCGGCCGCTACGCTGGTTTGGTCCTGGTTAGTACTTGGTTGGGAGACCGCCTGGGAACACCAAGGGCGGTGTGCTTGGGGCTGGTTCTCCATTCTTTTCGCTCCTCTCTCACGCGTGGCGTGGAGGGGGCTGTTGGGGTGGTCTTGGACCTCCTCTGGTAACTCTGTGCTTCCCGTGCCGCCGGGCCCGGTCCGAAGTAATGTTCGTCGACCCGTAGGCCTGGAATAACCCTTTTTTGAAAAACTGCAACACTTGTACTGCGGTATGATACCCGCAGGTGTGTTTTGGAGTTTTTCCTGAGGGGTTATAGGAACAACCACCGCATAGGGTAACGACATGGTGGTTGGTTCCCTGGTGTGTTGGAGCAGTGTCAACTCCCGGGTTGTCCGGTTGAGTGTGCCCCTGCACGTTCATGACGTCTGCCAATCATGTCAGCCTTCTCTGCCTCAACCCCTCTGGGTGGAGGTCAGGGGAGGAAACAAACTTTTTGGCTTACCAGCCAACTGGCGAGTATCTGATTTTTTTTACCAGACAAACTGATTTTTTACCAGCCAAAAAAAATCGCTAATTGTGATAATTACTTCTTTGTATGTCTTCGTCTAAATTGATTTTCAATCATAGTAATAATCACACCGTGTCTCTACTCTTTTAAAATATTTATTAGCATAAAACATTAATAACAGTCTCTACTCTTCACAATATTAGCATAACACATATTAACATGAAAGAGGGATCTATTCTGGACTGGGTTGGGCTGAACTGGGCAGTGAAAGATGCTGGGTTGGACTGGGTTGGGCAGTGAAAGAAAAAAACCGAAGTATGTTGTGAAGTGTATAGATAGATAGATAGATGTGAAATGTATAGATCAGGGGTCTGCAATTAGGTTTGGCCGCGGGCCAGATTTTCCCCAAGCCGTTGCTTGGCGGGCCAGGATCAAAAACAATGGCTAATTTAATATACTGATATTGAAAAAAGACAAACGTTTTTCTCTGGTCTGCATCCCCCCAACAACCGTGTGCACTGCGCCGCACTGCACTGCACCCACTCTGCAATCCGCCAAACAAAGTTCTCACTCATCCATTCATTCATGAACAGCTCTCAGCTGTTGCAGATCACCGCGGCACCGGCGGGTGATGAACAGATCAGAATGCATGAAAACACGACTCACCATACCTCCTTGTTTGTTGTTAAGTCCTCCAAAATCCCTGCTAATGTTTGAAACATGTCATATCCACTCGCCGCCCTCCAATTCCATATTGGCGTTGAATGCAGCTACTTCATCTGCCAACTTGCCTCGTTGTTGTTGTTGTTGTTGTTGTTGTCGCCACATATTATGCAGAGAGGACGTCGGCTCGGCACGCAAGAATCACCGACCTGTTGCGATAAACCCGTATTTTAAGTATGGCTCCTGTTTATTAAAAGAAGCGTTATATTTCCCCGTTGCTATCCAAAGATGTTTGTTTTGTTTTCTTCAACTCGCTCGCGAGTCGCATCTCGAACGCGGAAGTGAAAGTGCGTTAGGGAAATAGACACTGGGCCCGGTGGGACTATTCCATTGGTTCTCCCAGTCCACCTGACCATTTCTAGCATTTCAATTGGCTATAGTGACAGACATGCTTTTGATGACTGCCGGTAGATAGATACAGCTTCACAATAAAAGACACCCTGGCGTCCCGAGTGAATATTTCCCGTGCGTCAAATAAATATCATATTCTCAAAATAATCTGACGGGCCAGAATTTATTGCTGGCGGGCCAATGTTGGCCCGCGGGCCGCCTATTGCCGATCCCTGGTATAGATGTAGCAGTACTGTCTATCTGTATGTCGTGTATGTCATATGTTATGATGAATTGAAAATGGGGGACCCTGATGTAAACAAGACGAAAGTCTTTCTCTGGTCTGCATCCCCTTAACAATTGTGTGTATTGAGCCGTACTGTATTGTACCCATTCTGCAATCTGTTAATAAAGTTTTCAATCAGTCAATCAAGTTAACTTTGAACCTCGGTTGTCAAGCCACGTCAATGTTGTGTATGCATCCGAGTGTTCACTGTGCCTTTAAGACGGCACGGTGGCCTTACGACAGTGCTGTGAAGTACCGTCAAGTGTTGTGGTAACGTCAGTTGGGTTGGTCTGCTGTTGTGCACTGGTTGAGCTAGCCCCTTTCGTGACTGCGATGTGCAAGCCAGGGGCTTTTGAGCATGAAATAAAATGTCTAACCTTACGTCGTAGTCCGGTGCGCAATAGACTAACATACACCTCTGTAATTTAAATGTGTCCTTGCCTTGGACTCGAGAGTTGTACTAGGGTTGGATGCAGTTCCCCGTTGCTCAGTCTGTCTGTTTTCCATCTTCTGTGTTTAACGTTATCTGTTTGCGAGTGCTTCCTTGACTGATGGCCAGTACCACGGGACTTTTATTCAACATTCTATATTTCCGCGGGTTGGCCAGTACTGCAGGAACTTTTATTAAACATTATATATGTCCGCGGGTTGGCCAGTATTGCGGGAACTTTTATTAAACATTATATATGTCCGCGGGTTGGCCAGTATTGCGGGAACTTTTATTAAACATTATATATGTCCGCGGGTTGGCCAGTACTGCGGCAACTTTTATTAAACATTATATATGTCCGCGGGTTGGCCAGTACTGCGGGAACTTTTATTAAACATTATATATGTCCGCGGGTCTTGTGCAGTGCTCTCGTGGCACTGTCAACTCGCCAGACTGGCGAGTGGTCTTCATGAATCACTCGCCAAACGTAAAAAATACTCTCATTTGGCGAGTAAAGTGGCCTAATTTCCTCCCCTGGTGGAGGTTTTTAAAGGAGGCTTTGTCATGGTGATCAACAACGCCAGCATACGCCCCTTCCGCCGGGGCGGCTGTTTTCAGCTGGCTCCTTTGGCGCCTGTCTCGTCCGCAGTGCTCCAGGCTCGGGTTACAGCCTGTTGCCTGGTTTCCCCGGTACGCTGCCTGCTTCCGTTGGTTAACCTTTGAGTGTTTACGGCCGTGCTGACTGCCTGTTCTGCAGGGTCAGTATGCCAGGCGGTAGGGCTGGGCGATATGACCAAAAACGTTATCGCGATAAAATTATAAAATTATTTTCATATAATTCGATATCGATAATTATCGTCGATATAATGTCTGTCAAGTTTAAGTAACTTCTTATGCTGCTGTGAATGTCTCGAGTCGAGTTGATGTCGTCATCAGTCCGCGCACGTTAGCAGTTAGCCGACAAGCGGAGTATCTCATGACAATGTAATAAATATGACAC
The DNA here is from genome assembly GCF_963971535.1 of Notolepis coatsorum. Lineage (NCBI taxonomy): Eukaryota > Metazoa > Chordata > Actinopteri > Aulopiformes > Paralepididae > Notolepis > Notolepis coatsorum. The sequence goes on from NC_140174.1 coordinate 48,886,039, forward strand.
TAAAATACTCTCTTCCGCCACAATATATTGAAACGACGTCCACTGTATACCCCACACTACTATAAACGTGGCCTCAGAATTCACGCCACACACATACTCGGCACGTAAATATATAAAACAGCGCCGTGCAAGCTAGTTATCCTAACCAGCCTGTTGTTTCTAAGCGGTTTATTCCATGACAATGTGCTAAATATGACACTAAAATACTCTCTTTTTTTTACTCGGCACGTAAATATATAAAACAGCGCTGTGCAAGCTAATTAGCCTACTGTAGCAAGCCTTGTTGTTGAGTGAGTCCTACTTCCGGGTCTCCTTCGCTCTCGGCCATCTCCTTCACTGATTGGTTGTTAGTGCGTGTGCTCATATCCAAGCTTGGAAAATCGATATATCGAAACTTTCCGACCACGTTTCATGTTTATTTCGAGGAAATAATTTATCGCGATAGTTATCGTTATCGTTTTATCGCCCAGCCCTACCAGGCGGTGTGCTATTGGGGGGAAAGGGCCCGCTCTTGGAGGGGCCTGATCCGAATACGCTGGCGATGTGGGGGGCGGTGTCACTAAGTGACCGCCTGGTGGGGTCTTGATGCCTGGCGTGATTGACCTCTCCGGGCCCCCGTTTTCCAGGGGATCCAGTCCCTTCGGTGGGTCTGGGTCTTCCTTCGCGCTCCGCTGCTACGGCCTTGCCACAGGGTTGGGTTTGCTCTTGACCCCGTTATTCTGGGGGCAGTAACGAGGTTGTTCCTTCCGTTCGTTCCCGGGTGGCATGCGGGTTGTGCGTGTGTGTAGTCGTGGGGTCAAGCCACGGTCTGCTCACCCTGTGCGTTGAGTTGCTTGAGTGCATCTTCGCACGGTCGGGTCCGTCGCCCTCCCGGGAACCTCCAATAGAGGGGGTGCCCTCCATTAGGGGGGGTCGGGGGGGCTCGGTCCTCCCTGATCTGATGGTTGTGGGGGGCCTCAGCGGGGTACATTTGTCGGGCGATGGCTCTCGCTCGGCCTCCCTTGTGCAGTAGTGACGCCGAGCGGAGCCATACAATACAGAACGTTAGGTTATGGCTATAACCAAGTTCTGTGAGTATTGGTGACGCTCGGCGTCAGATGCCGCTGCTGCCCTTGATCTCACCTTGTGGTGAAAGCTTGGGAAGGAGGCGAGTAGGTGGCCACACACCTGCTTATGAAGGTAAGCTGATAGGGGTGTGGTCAGACGGATGTTGGGATGTAAAGGTACATTGTGGATTTTATTTTTTTTTTTTTACTTTATTTTTTTTAGCGTTTATCGCTTTTCTGGTCAAGCATGACCGACAGTTGTAGGGTGAAACGGGAGAGAGAGCAGGGGGAGACATTCGGCAAATGACGGCGAGTCCGGGAATCGAACTCGGAGTCAACCAGATCCGTGACGCAGCACGGAGTCCCGCGACGCAGCGCGGTAACATGGTGTGCTACTGGAGCACCCCCATTGTGGAATTTTTTATTCAGTGCGCGTGCACGAGCGAGGTACAGTGCAGTAGTGACGCCGAGCGTCACCAATACTCACAGAACTTGGTTATAGCCATAACCTAACGTTAATAATACAGGTAATATAAGTTAATAAGACGGGTTATAGACGTGAATAGACGGGTAAGAGAAGTTAATAAGACAGGTAAGATAAGTTAATAGACAGGTAAAAGAAGTTAATAAGACAAGTAATAGAAGTTAATAGACAATAAGACAGTTAATAAGACAGTTAATAATACAGGTAATATAAGTTAATAAGACGGGTAATAGAAGTTAATAAGACGGGTAAGAGAAGTTAATAGACAGGTAAGAGAAGTTAATAAGACAAGTAAGAGAAGTGAATGAGACGGGTAATAGAAGTTGATAAGACAGGTAATATAAGTTAATAGACAGGTAAGAGAAGTTAATAAGACCGGTAAGAGAAGTTTAGACAGGTAAAATAAGTTAATAAGACAGGTAATAGAAGTTAATAGACAATACGACAGGTAAGTTAATAAGACAGGTAATAGAAGTTAATAATACAGGTGATAGAAGTTAATAATACAGGTAATATAAGTTAATAGACAGGTAATAGGAGTTAATAGACAGGTAAGAGAAGTTAATAGACAGGTAAGATAAATTAATAGCGTCGGGTCAGTCCAGTCCCAAGTGGTTCTTCTTCAATCTTCCACGGCCATCAGGTGATGACGGGTAATGTGGGGGCGTTGTATTACATTTAGTAATTATTAGATCCCTCTCTCTTCTCTCATAGCAAAAGAGGCCATATGTCAGCCATTGTTTGGGTGTTTGCAGTTCAGAATTCACTCTGTAGATTAAACAGGATTTAGCTGCTCACTCGTCTGCCAGTACTCTCTGTCATGTATTGATGTCTTTAGCAGCTGTGTAGGGACTGCAGGTCACCAGGTAGGTCAGCCAGGGCCTACAGTAGCTGCTAGGCCACTCTCTTATAATTACTCCAGGGAAAACAATATTACAATAATGTTCTGGAGAGAATTTTTTTAATACATTTTTCATAGTGTTCTTTACTGTGATTACGGGAACTAGCGGTAATGCGGTACGTTGTCATCAGCATAATTTAAGTGCCCATAATTACATTGATAATGATAATTACAGAAAAGTATGCATTCCTGGGTATTATGGCTTTCATGATGTACAATGGTTACAGACGTCTGTGTACCGTCTAAAAAGTCTTCATCATCAAGTTGGTTGACTGGTTTCCTGCCACTATTGGTATTCAGAGTGTCATTCTTGGTATCCAGGGACTAATTTTCTTGCTGGGTAGAAATAAAAAAAAAAAATAGAAATTGTAACCATGGAAATGCTTTGTATCAAACCACTGGGTGGTGGGAGGAACCTTCAGAAAGTAATCTGGTAATTTTGATTAAAAAACAGCCAGTCCTGCTTTATGGGAATTAATACACCGCCTATATGACCAATTGGATTATTGGCCGAAACTACCCGTTGTATAATTAAGGGAATATATATATACAAAAACCTTTGATCTCTTAACAAGCGATGCAAAGCTGCTCATGAGAAAATAATGGCCACCCTCGTCCATGAAGGTTGAATAACAAGTAAAAGGACAAAAACAGAAATCATGCGAAAATGCTAAATCATCTAGGCATCATTATGCTATGTACTAGTGTTGTCATGATACTGGAATTTCGACTTCGATACGATACCTTGAAAAGTATCGATACTTCGATACCATTTCCATACCAAAAAAAATTTATATAAAATATAATATATATATATATATATATATATATATTTTTTTTTTAAACAAATTTAGCTTTTGTTGCTGGTTGATTCTCCTCAGCTTCTCTCTGGTACTATAAGAGAAGATAAATATAACACTTTTAAAACCCTTTGTTTATCTTTAGATAACACATTTAAAAATAACTTCATCTCACTTCAATCATTTTTATTGCAGATGCAGAACATGGTATTTTCTCAAGCAGACAGATGTAAACACTGTAATCTGTGTTGCATGTACCTGACAAACTGAACTGTTTGTATTACAGTTAGTAACAGTTTCGATTTTTATTTAAAGATAACGAGAGAGAGAGAGAGAGAGAGAGAGAGAGAGAGAGAGAGAGAGGCTATGCTCGGAGCATTTTAGTAACGTTACATTTTCAACAAGATTGCTGCTATTTAAACACTTCATGGAAACGGGGTAACGTTAACCTTATGTCGACTGTAGTATTGTATGACCTCGACATAACGTTTAAACGTTAACGTTACTCCGTTTCCATGCAGTAATTATAAAAGGTGGCCAGCTAAGCTAAGGGAGCTAACGGCTAGCAGTAGCTAACGTTAGCTGATAGCTGCCTGTAACGTTACTAACAACGAATCAGCTGTTGATATTATGCGCCATCAGTAGACAACGTATCATGTATTAAACTAGAGTTAATGGTTTAATGCTTCAGTCACAGTGACGTTGAAAGAGCAGCTGTCACGAACCTCTTTCATTTCTTTATGGACATCCGCGTTGGCACTGCTCTGTAACACCGCTTGCAAATAGCATTGGGGCATCTTTAGCTCGTCCTTCGTTGTTTACTTCAAACCCGAAGTACCTCCAAACAGCACTTCTGCTGTTTTCTTTATCCATCTTTACGCCCCGACCGTTGAATGCCACGGTCACGAGTATTCTCGGGTATTTTTTATTTATTTTTTTATTAGCGATCTGAAATCATATTGCATCACGCGAGCCTACCGTTGGAGATCCAGGGACCGCCGGCGCTCAGATATGGAAAAAAGCGCCCCCTATCGTCTCCCAGATGGTAAATCACCCTTTTGGAATGCACTCAATGAAAGTGAATGGGAGAACGGATTTCTGACTCCACATTTTACTTCTCACTGATGCAGCCGGGGTCTACCAGAGTTCATTCTGGAGCCTCTGAGCCGCGCGGATCATGTGTTATACTGTACACACGATGGATCAATACATTTTTTTTTTTGATCCACTTTTTCTCCCATTTTTCCATATTTTCTCCCATCCCAATTTTTCGTATCATCCAATTCAACCCTCCCCTGTCACGAACGCTGTTTCTTGCCTCCCACAAGCCGGCTGCAATGTGGACTAAGTCATACATAGCACAAGTCCCCTCCGGTACTTGAGGTAACAGCAGTCGCATCTTTTCACCTGCGCAGCTCGATCTCTCAGTGTCGAGGAGTAACGCGTGGGAGGCTCACGCTGCCCCCGACACTTCCTGATTCTACTGCGCAGGCGCACCAACCGACTTGTAGGAGTCGCTTGTTCACAACGTTCGATCCCCACCCTTCAGTTTTCCCTCCCCGTAATACGGCCAATGTGTATTACTGCGGACGACCAGCCAAACTGAAAAACAATGTGGAGAGCTGGATTCGAACACGCGAATCCTAGCGTCTCCACACTGGTGGCGAGTGCCTTGCCCACTACACCACCTAGCCGCCCTGATGGATCAATACATTTATCGATTTTTCCGAATGGCGATCGGAAATTGGAATAAACCATTTGGATACCATCTGACCTCAGGTAAGGAATCTATGTTATCAGTGTTAGGATAATCAGACTCGTTTTCACGGATATATAAGCGTTTATGTGATATGGCTGTTTTGACTGTAAAAGCCATGAGGAAATAAGAGCAGCGATTATCAGCGCACGGCACGTGCGTGCGCACACATACTATCGATCATCTAGCGTTTATTTGAAAACGATTCATAAATAGGCAGACAAATGACAAATGATTAATATAATGATAGTGAAAAATGCAGCACCGCAGCGGGTGCATACACGTAATAATAATAATAATAATAATAATAATAATAATAATAACTATTTGTATAGCACTTTTCATACAGAGGTTGCAGTTCAAAGTGCTTCACAACAGTAAAAAATACAGGCATAAGCGAGCATGAATCACTCGCAAATGGGGGACCCTGATGTAAACAAGACAAATGTTTTTCTCTGGTCTGCATCCCCTTAACAATTGTGTGTATTGAGCCGTACTGTATTGTACCCATTCTGCAATCTGTTAAATAAAGTTTTCATTCATTCATGAACAACAGATCAGCTGTTGCAGATCACCGCGGCGGGTGATGAACAGCAGGTCAGAATGCATGAAAACACGACTCACCATAACTGTGCAGGGCTTTTGTTCAGTCCTCCAAAATCCCTGCTAATGTTTGAAACATGTCAAATATCCACTCGCCGCCCTCCAATTCCAGATTGGTGTTGAATGCAGCTACTTTATCTGCCAACTTGAACACAGTTGTCATCATTGCCTCGTTTGCTATTTTGTCGCCACATATTATGCAGAGAGTACTCGTCAAACTGCTTGATAATAGTTGTCACTGTTGTCTTCGCCGACTGACTCGGCAGAGTTGTCCATAGTTCTCTGCCCTTTTCTCTGACGAGATATTTAAACAGCTTGACTTTTGTTGTCTCTTCGGCGTCGGCACGCAAGAATCATAGAATTTCTTTTTTTTTTAACACATTTTTAATGGCTTGCATCTCGAACGCGGAAGTGAAAGTGCGTTAGGGCCGGTGGGACTATTCCATTGGTTCTCCCAGTCCACGTGACCATTTCTAGCATTTCAATTGGCTATAGTGACAGACATATATGAATACCCGTAGATAGACACAGCTTCACAAAGACACTCTAGCGTCACAAGTGAATATTTCCCGAGAGTAAAATAAATATCATATTCTCAAAATAAACTGACTGGCCAGAAATTATTGCTGGCGGGCCAATGTCGCCTATTGCCGACCCCTGGTCTAGCCCATCTTTTGTTCCTACTGGGCCAACGCTCTAAGACAGTGGTTCCCAAACTGTGGTGCGCGAGCGACCTCTAGGTGGTGCGTGACATGAAAAGGCTAATGGCGTTATTTTACTAATAAATATATATAATATACATTATTTCAAATGGGGATTTCCACTGTGTAAATCATGAAATTCAAGAAACGTTTTAATAAAAAACGTACGTTTTAATAATAATAATAAACAATGTCTCGGGCGAGGTGCGCTTCGTCTGTGCTGATGCACTCCGCTCTGCCTGGAGTCTGTCTCCTCAGGTCTCCTAATATGCGGGCTTAACAGCGGGCCGATGACAGTAGCGAGCGCAAGCCAGTGCACATAATAACTTCCTGCCAAAACTGACTTGAGTGAGGTCAGTGAGCGCGAAAGATAGTCAGGTAAAATATAATAATCACTTCTTTGAGACGTGGTGGTTAGCAGCCTGGTAGGCCATCATGATGATGATCCAGATCCACAACCGTCGGCGGTAACAGTAAATGATCTCGGGACTGAGCATCCCAAACAAATGGTTTTACAACTATACCCTGCCAGCATTTTTAGCGGTAGGAAACGGTCATTTGTAGAAACGTGGTTCCAAAACAGAGACATTAACTTTCGGCACCTCCACCGCAATGTGCGAGAACTCGTTCTCAACGCTACGGAACGTTTTTTCGGATCACAGACGGACAATGCTCCACAGACGAAAGGCCCAATTGGTTCAGCTGGCGTTTGAGAAGGACCTCACGCAAAAATGTACCACGGAATGGAAGGACACTGTTCTGAGGAGATTCAGTGCCACGACCCGCCGCCTACAACTCTTTTAATCGGCAAGTCATATACACTTATTATTAATAATAGTTTAATGTAAAGCCCAGCCTCGGGCTTATTATTTCATACTGTTTAATTTAAGCTGCCTTGGGCCTTGGCCCAATTGTTATTATTAATAATAGTTGAATGTAAAGCCCAGCCTCTGGCTTATTATTTCATACTGTTTAATTTAAGCTGCCTTGGGCCTTGGCCCAATTGTTGTTATTAATAATAGTTGAATGTAAAGCCCAGCATCGGGCTTATTATTTCATACTGTTTAATTTAAGCTGCCTTGGGCCTTGGCCCAATTGTTATTATTAATAATAGTTGAATGTAAAGCCCAGCCTTGGGCTTATGCATATTTCATACCGTTTCATTTAAGCTGCCTTGCCCCTTGGCCCTTGTCAGTATTAATAATACGAAAACGAAATACGTGATCTTTCACTTATTAATGAATGTAAAGCCCAGCCTCGGGCTTATTTCATATTTGTGTGTGCGTAAGATGCCAGTGTGTTTGTGACGTGACGTGCGAGAGAGAAAGAGAGAGAGAGAGACTTATAAGAGACTTATCTCTTATGCCTGCAGTGCACTCATGTTTTGAAATGTGTGTTGGTTTGCGGGAAATGCGTTTTCTGAAGCCTATTTTATGCCCCCCCCCCCCCCCCTGACGCCGACACTGGGGGTGCGCGAGCTAGGTCGGGAGGTGACAGGGGTGCGCGGCCAAAAAAGTTTGGGAACCGCTGCTCTAAGAGATAGGAATAAGTGGCGGTGTTTGCAGGGCTATATATATATTCTATATTTTTGATTGATTGATTGATTGAAAACTTTATTAACAGATTGCAGAATGGGTACAATACAGTACAGCTCAATACACACAATTGTTAAGGGGATGCAGACCAGAGAAAGACTTTCGTCTTGTTTCCACCAGGGTCCCCCATTTTCAATTCATCAGGACATATATGACATACATGACATACAGATAGTCAGTACTGCTACATCTATACATTTATGACATACCAGATTTGCAAATACAGTACTGTTTGTGATACAGAAGGAGTCAAGAAAAGGGAGTATATACATTTGACGTAGAAACTGTACATTGGAGGAGGTTGGGTGGGGGGGGTTGGGTACACTGGGATATTGACAACCATACTGGGTAATTTACATTGGAGGTGGTTGGGGGGGGGGGGGGGGGGGGGGGCACACTGTATAAACAAGCAAAACTGTACATTGAGGGGGGGGAGACTCTGTACAAACAAACAAAATTGTACATTGGACTATTGACAACCATACTAGGTAAATTACTGTACATTGGAGGGGGTTGGGTTAGGATATTTACAGGGGCCAGTGTTGAATTGCAGTCTCCCGTAGGTGTCTCTTGAGAGAGGTTTTGAAAGTGGGTAGTGATCCACATTCCTTTACAGCTTTGGGTAGGGCGTTCCACATTGATGTGGCATAATTGCGAAACGTGTTTAGTCCCTTATTTGAGCCGAATCTGGGTTTAACATGATTTGTGGAGCTCCCTCTGGTGTTGTGATCGTGGTATTCACTGACCTTTGGGAAGTATTTTGCCATGTACATGGGTACCTTGGTCGTGTAGTGTATCTTGTAGACCAGGCCCATTGCAAGTTGCTGTACTCTGTCATCTACTCTAAGCCATCCTAGGTTGTCAAAGTGGGCAGGGGTGAGGTGGGTTCTAGGAGTAAGGTCAAGCAGTAGTCTGACCAGTTTGTTTTGAGATGTTTGTAATTTTGTTTTTAGCGCCTTTGAGGTGCTTTGGTACCATGAGGTGCAAGCATAGTCGTAGTACCCCTGAATGAGTGCTCCTGCCAGAGTCTTCAGGGTATTCTTGTTTACCAGAGAGGAGATCCGGTACAAGAATCGAGTTCGTTGGTTGACTTTTTTTATTACATTGGATGCCATTTTGTCACAGGAGAGATTAGCCTCTAGGATGGAACCCAGGTAGGTAATTTCATCTTTCCTTGTGACAATATTGTCACCCACTGTAACTGAGAAGCCGTCGGTCTTGCTGAGTTTGTTATTTGAACCGAAGAGAATGGACTCTGTTTTGCCCATGTGTAATGATAGTTTGTTATCAGCGAGCCATATGCAGATTCTGCCTAGTTCCGAGCTGAGGGTTTTTTCAACCTGTAACTTGTTCTTGTCAGAGACCAGCAGGGCTGAGTCGTCCGCAAACAGGAACAAGTTGCAGTCACAAGCTGACGACATGTCATTTGCATAAATTAGGAACAGTAGCGGTCCTAGTATGCTTCCTTGTGGAACACCACAGCTCACTGTGAGAGGGGGGGATAGGGTACCGTTTACCTCCACCATCTGTTCCCTCCCCTCAAGGTAGGATTGCATCCAGCTCACTGATAGACTATCAAAACCAATTGCTTTTAGCTTGTCAATCAGAATGGAGTGATTGACCGTGTCAAAGGCCTTTTGTAGGTCCAGCATGACCATGCCGCAGTATTTGCCTGCGTCCACCTCTTGTTTGATGTGGTCATTCAAATAGAGAAGGCATGTGTCAGTGGAGTGGGATGTTCTGAAGCCAGATTGGAATTCGTAGATTAGATTTTTTTCCGCTAGGTACTTTTCGACCTGTTCGTAGACTATTTTTTCCATGACTTTCGAGATGGAGGTGAGAATAGAAACAGGGCGGTAGTTGCCTGGGTCTAATTTGCTGCCCTTTTTGTGCAGAGGGGTCACCCTCGCAATTTTGAAGTCCTTGGGGACGTGTCCCTGTTTTATGGAGAGGTTTATTATGTGTGTGATGATTGGGGTGATGGCGGCTGCTGAGTCTCTGAGGAATTTGGAGGGGATGTTGTCATGGCCAGTGGCCTTGTTAGGTTGGAGGGCGCTCAGTTTATTGAGTACCTCATCTGTTGTTACCATTTCCAGCTTGAAGTCGTCCTTGCGGACCCCTAGGTTTTTGTAGTAAGCTACTATGTGTTCTACCCCATAAAGCCCTGAGTGGGAGGGTAGTTTGTTTACCAGTGTTGTGGCTATGTTTGTGAAGAAAATGTTTAAGTAATTGGCTACATCCAGCTTGTCTGTGATGAGCGTGTTGTCCGTTTTTATGTTTATGTTTGAGAATCTGGTTTTAAGTTTTTTACTGCATCCTAGTTGATTATTGAGTAATTTCCAAAGTTCACGTGCACGTGTATCCATTATAGCTATGGATACAATACTATGGCCCATTTGACACCACCTATATCGTTCAATATATGAAAAATAATAAATGTTTTCGTCAATACGTTCGCGTGTTATACCGTGGTGAATATGAATATAGTTTTAGAGTGATCCTGTCTAATCCCAGAAAACGATGATATACAGTAAAATGTGATTTTCACTAAAAGCGTTGCCGTTTCTCGCCTGTACACGCTACTATTTCCAAATCAAATATATAAAATAGGTATTATGTTTCATCATGAAGGCATGAAAGGGGGGGGTAGTTTTTTGATGATTTGATTGTCACCAATGGCATACGTTGTGGAGTAACGTTACATACACATGTTGCGATCTAGGTGAAGTCATGGTTGATCACAGCAGGATTGATATCATATGGTCTTTACCTTCACTAGTTTAGTTTAGTTTGTACCCCAAAAAGAATATTACAATTGTCTGATCACGAGTCGAAGTACCGGTGTCCATCGTGTCGCCAACATAATCCACCACAACAGATGCATCGGAGGCATTTGGCGCTTCTCAATGCGATCGGGATACCCGCCCGCTTCGCCCGACAAAGAAAAGTGGGACCCGAGACATTTGATCGACGCACAGGCCAAGATATAATGTTTCAAAGGGTGCTCGATACTCCCACCTGGGTGGATGCAGCCGGTATTGCACTTTGGCATTCTCAGGATGATTCCCTATGTTAACCCCGAGTCCATGTGCCTGTAATGAATGGAAATATAGAATAAAATAAATAACAATGAAAACCCGACTATACTCGGGTCTGGCGTCCAAAGAGTTTAAATGAAAAATAATGCTTGGAAAAGTACTTGAAAGTCCTTGAATTTCATTTTGCAATGTCTGTGGGAATCCTGTATGTAGTGGCTTTGTAAGAGTGTACGGATGCAGAAGAAATAGACTTTATTGTAAATCCGTTAAGCACACACACATGATAACGGTTTACAGTGGGTGTCATCTACTGTAGGACAGTTTGAGGAATCTTGGTAACTGGGAAGAGCTGACTCTCCTTGATTGTGTGGGATGAGATTCCCACAGCGCCTTCAGCTTAAGCGTCATTAAAGCGCGTGTGGAACCACTGTGAGCCCTGTATACTCAGTACGTATCTGCATGTAGGTCACATAGTTAGGTCACGTAGTTATGCCCCTCAGAGCTGTTGGAGTGGCATTAAGTTCACTAAAGCTACAGCCGAAGTGATCGCCCTCCTCCACCACCATCCATGCATTGGTTTTGTAAGAGCTCCACTGCAGCTAACTGATAGGAATATAGATACGGAGCAATGAAGCAGCAAGATGAGCTCCTCGCATGGTGTCCTGGTAGTTCAGACACAAAAAAAGAACTTCCCAAAGAAATGGCCTTCATCAGATTTGACCATATAATTCTGTTTAGAAATGTTTGGGACAAGGGCGGTTAGGTGGTCGAGCGGAGATTGCGTTCGTCACCAGCCCCGGAGCTGTGAGCTTGGTTCGCCTGTTCGAATCCAGCTCACAGCTCCGGGGTTGTCACCAGCTTGGCTGGCCGTCTGCACTGATACAATTGGCTGTATCAGAGGGTGGGAGAAGCTGGCGGGGTGGGTCCGGGTCGTTGTAAACAGCGACTCCTACAGTTCGGTCGGGGCGCCTGCTAAGCGCGGATTGGACGTGAGGGGGATAGTGTGGTCCTCCCACACGCTACGCCCTCTCAATGAGAATCCGCGCTGCCAGGTGAAAAGAAGCGGTGATTGGCTGGACGTGTGTCGGAGGAAGCACGTCGTGGTAGCCTCCACTCTCCCAAATGATCTGACTGTGGGGGGTAAAGCGCAGCGACCAGGAAGGGACTGGGAATTGGCATACGACTAACATTGGGATGTGAGAAAATCGGAGGAAAATGGAGGGGGAAAAAGACCAAAAAAAAAATGTTTGGGACAGCCCATGTATTTAAAGTTGTTTAGTCAATTTATCACAAGAAAGTACTCAGCCCCTACTGTCTTTATGAACGACCACAACCCTCAAACTAACGTTTGAGATGTTCAGAGGAACAATGTTTTCAAACGGATGTAATGATTCTTTATCTGAGGTACTCGTATTAATCTCACGTAAAGAAATAGTGCTGTCAATCGATTAAAATATTTAATCTGATTAATCGCATTATTGTCCATAGTTAACTCACGATTATTCACAAATTAATCACTTTTTTTTTTTCCTAAATCTACCTTAAAGAAAATAATAATTTAAAACAATGAATAAAGTGTGCATGAAATAATAGGGGAAAGAAAACGTTAGGAACTTGTTACATTCACCCACACAAGGGCTGAGGACTCGCACACACCCCCTCTCTCTCACACACACACACACTCTCCCAGCTCTTTCTCTCTTGCCCCTTCCTCATCTCTCTCAAGCCTCTCTATCTCTCTCTCTCGCTCTCGCTCTCTCACACACTTTGAGTCAGAAACAAACAGTATCAATGAGAGTATCAATAATACACCTGAGTGAAGTCTAGTCAAAAATAAAAGTAATTCTTCACTCAGGTGTATTATTGATACACTCATTGATAGGTTTGTTTCTGACTCAAAGTGTGTGTGTGTGAGAGAGAGAGAGAGAGGGGGGGGGGGTGAGAGAAATGAGGAAGGGGCAAGAGAGAAAGAGAGATGGGAGAGTGTGTGTGTGTGTGTGTGAGAGAGTTTCTGACAGCCTTAAAAAATATATATTGATATCCCATTCTCTCAGCGACCGGTATTCACAGTACCTGACCGCCCAGGTGATTGACAGTGATGGACGGCAAGTCAGAAGCACCAGATCCTCCTTCTTCCACTTCCTGTCCCGCCTGGACTGGGTCCCGGCCTATCGCCTGCTGGAAGGCGGGAGGCGAGAGACGACGTTCCGGTGTCCCAACTCTGTCTACCTGATCTCCGACGAGGTCCACAGTCTGCTGGGGACTCACGTCTGCTATGTGGACACCAACCCCAGCGAGTTCACCAGGACTCTCGGTAAGAAGTAGCGCCCCCTACTGTGTTACTGTGGAAACGCACTTTGATTAATTTGGCATGTGGTATAAACACAACTTTTCTCTACCTAGGGATGCACTGAACTTTTTCAGTCCCGATACCGGTACCTGGGCTTTGGGTACAGAGTACCGATCCGATTCATTACTTTTAATGAGCAGTACAGTATACAGGGTTCGCACAAGGTCCTTGAAGTGCTTAACACTTTCACTGCCCAAGTTTAATTCATTATTAGTCCCTTGAATGCCCAGGGCCACTTCAATGTTAGCGTTAATATCGCGTAATTTATGTTTTAAATTATGGCTATGCGTCTAATCTGCCTGTCGCTTATCAAAGACTCATTTTCCAGTCAACATTGTCGTAGCAGATTGTTTTTTTATCTGTTCATTTCCGTTTTTTACCATTCTGAAAAGCACTCTGTTTCACGGAAAAAAGAAGAGATTCCCTGATAATCGCCTTTTCCTGGAATATTCTAGAACGTTGTAATTTTTCTGCCTATTTATGAATTGTTTTCAAATAAACGCTAGATTATCGATAGTATATGTGTACGCATGCACGCTCTTGCGGCGAGCCGAAAATCGAGTCCTATTTCCTGACGGCGCGCACAGTCAAACAGCGATATCACATAATCACATAAAAGCTTATATATCCGTGAAAACGGGTCTGATTATCCTTAGACTGGTAACATAGATTCCTTACCTGAGATCAGATGGTATCCAAATGGATTATTCTTATTCCTGATCGCCATTCGAAAAAATCGCTCCTTTTAGTGATCCACTGTGTATACTGTAAAACACATATTCCCCGCTGCTCCGAGAGTCGAGCATGAAGCTGGTAGACGCCGGTTGCATGAGTGAGAAGTAAAATGTGGAGTGCAGGTTTTTTTTTCTCATTCATTTTCATTGAGTTCAATCCAAAAGGGTGAATTACCATCTGGGAGACGATAGGGGGCGCTTTTTTCACATCTGAGCGCCTGGGGTAGCTGAATTTCCAACGGTAGACACGGTTGATGAAAAAGGCCTGGAATTCCTTGAAAACAGCCCATTTTTTAACAAGGTGCTTAAAAAGTCCTTGGATTTCAAATCAACCATTCGCATTGAAAGTTTTGTTCATCCATGATAACAATTCTGAATCAAGAAATTGCATATTTCTTTTATCTAAAGTGTAACTAATTGTCGGAAATTGGTTTTAAGCCATAAATATTGGATACATTTTTTTTCTAATAAAAAAACCTGCATTTAAAAGTGAATTGGATAGTTTTAAATGCACTTTGAGTGCCGCGTGTATCTCTTATCTTCACCCCTAGAATGCCAGCTTTATAGTCGTTTCCGCGGTCATTTCACTATGTTTGCGAAGCTGTGTGTGTGTTTTGTATTATAGCTGTGGAGACATGGTGTGGCTCATTTTGACAAACATTACTTGTAGTGCAAGATGAGAATAATAGTTTGTTTCCACACACTGTAGTTTGTAGTTTATTACACGCTAAACATCGTGCATTTCCAAGATAATCCAGTCTTTTTTCATAGATCTCGAGATAAAACGCGTTATGTGCAATAAGCCCAAACCGTTCTGGCTGATCCCCTGAAACCCCAAATACTCTCAAATCAAAGGTATATGACATGTATATATGTACCTTCACAAAATCATCAAGGGGGGGGGGGTCGTTTTAACTCAAAACTGTGATTGTGTTTGCTGACCATGTTTTTCGTCCGGTGAAACACAGAACTGTGATCGTTAGAAAAACACGTTTCAGATTCGGTAAAATAGACATAGAATGTACCTTACCTTAGCCAGAAGGTATTCCAAGAAGAATAATTCCAAGTGATCGCATCGCCATCGCGATTACCAGTGTATATGTCTATACACGTTTCGATGGTCAAACGCTTAGGCAACGGAATTTCGAGGCGAGCAATGTGAATTTCTGTTCCAGCAGGAGGAGGGGCCACTAACCAAGGAGAAATGAAAGTGAGGCTGAGTATCAACCCCAAGCCATTGCAGTTCAGACACGGACGATACTGCCACCGGGTGATAGTCGATCAGCATTGCAGTTCTAGTGTGTGGGGATGTGCCAAAATAATGCAGATCGCTCCCGGCAAGTCTGTAGAGCGGGGATCAAAGTAAAAGGATCAAATGATCCAAAAACGTAATATCTCGTTTTTGGCACTCAACGCTTGACGAGCAAAAACCTAATATCTCGTTTTTGGCACTGAAAGTGTTCAAATGAAAAATAGTGCTTGGAAAAGTACTTGAAAGTCCTAGAATTTTATTTTGCAATGTCTGGGAACCCTGACTTGGACAGTAATTTTGGGGTCATTGTTTTTCCCCATTAGAGAGTTAACGTGTCAAATGTTCTTGCATGTTAGACATGATCTTGGTATCTGATTTTAGTATCGGGGGAAATTCTCTCATACCGATATTCTATTTTAGCCTGGTATCGGACCCATATCCCATACTAGTATCTGTCTCTGTGCATCCCTAGCCTCACCCCTTGCTCAGGTCTAGAAGAACTTGTGTCATGTGGTCATTTTGAAAGCGGAGCGAACAACGTAAACAAAATACCTTAAATCGTACATTTCCTGTAGGAATGCGACACACCATCTCAGTGGAAGAGCTGATTGGCTACCTGAAGAAGTGGTGCGTCAAGCCGGTGGACCAGGAAGAGACGCGGCCGGGCGAGGACTCTGAGGGGTCAGAGTTCACCTCCACTGCCCAGCATATCCACAACGTCTACACCTATCTGTATAAGAACTGCTCCCAGTTCGGCCTGAAGGAGCTGTTTCAACACACTCCGGCAGTCTTCATAGAGCACAGCAAGTATGGGACCAAGTGACCTGTCGTCAATTCATGTATAAAGAGGAATAGATTCAAGATTCAAGAGTTTTATTTGTCACATACAAAAAAGTAATAAGAATAAAATACAATGCTAAGCTTAAGAAATAAAGGTAATGAGTACTATATATACAATAATATACAAATATACAGTTGTGTTTTTAAAGTGACCTTTTTTCTAGTGTGTTTGTATGAGAGTGCAAGTGAGGATGTGTGGTGTGTGTGTGTGTATGTTCATGAATACCACCCGTTTAAGAACTCACGTAATGTTTCTCCTTCTGTCAGTGTTTGTGAACACGCACCACTCTCTCCTGATGTTAGAAATCGAGAGGGAGAACCCTCCAATCAGTGATGTCACCGGGATGTAAAATCTACTCCGTAGGCGATGAATGGGGCTATGACTTTATGAGGCCATAACATGTTTGTGTGAGCTCTTACACCAAAATGAGCTTTACATTCTAGCATTAGGAGCTTCTTTGGGTGTAAGAGCTCACGCAAACATTGTATGTCCTCATAAAGTCAGAGCCCCGTCTATGGAGCGGCCCCAGATTTTCCATCCCAGTTTGGAGGGTTCCCAGAGGGTTCTGTCTAGCTTTAGGAGAGAGGGTTCACAAATACCGACTGTTTCAATTGTTGAAACTCGATTAGACTAAAGTCCAACTCTCCTCCCCAGGCGTAACGATGAATGGTGCTCTGGTCGCTTCTACCACCTGAAGGAGGTCTGCTGGAGCGACCCGACAGGCATGTTCCATCGCTACAGCACGCTGACCCGCGCGCCGGACAGCACCGTCCAGGAGCCTAAAGTCCTGGCTCCCTTCTACAGCCAGCTGGATGGCATGAGGGAGCTCTTCCTCCGGGTACGCTCCTCCGTCTGTCGTCCTCGCAGGGCTTTGTATAGCCAACGCTGCCCTTCGTGTTGTTATCTTTTACTGTTACTGACTAGCAGGGGGGGGGGGGGGGGGGGATCCATACAGCAATACACAGCAATATTTGTGACGCCAAGTATTGATAAGTATCGATATTTAAAATTTAAATAGAAAGATTGATTGGAATGATTAGATGAAATCAGATTAGATTAAAATGTATTGTCATTATACGAACCTAACGAAAAGAGGTTTGGCATCCAACCAGAGTGCAAATGTAACAGTAAAGTGCAATAGTAATATACAATGTACATGTATAAAACTGGGTATAAAATATATAAATTAGTACTACTGGGTGTGTAGTGCTAATCATAATGTATGTACAGAGTTGTACATACATGAGGTGCACAGACTGAAAGCATTAGATATTATTATTAGATAAAACCGATGATGTATTTATATTCTTATTGCAGATGTTTTCCATTGGGGACATCATTTGCAGTTGAAAAAAGATAATAAATTGTGATATATCGCAATATATTGCAATATCATGATATTACAGTTTTGTGACTCTATTGTGGGGATGACATCATATCATGTCTGGTGATTCTGACGAGTGACCGATGTCTAGAACATCTTCCATGACCTGAGGACCCAGTCAAACCCGTTGAAAAGGCATTGCAGAATGTCAGGAAAACGCGTGGGTGTTGTTTGAGAGACTGCGATCGGAAAAGTTACGCCAATTATTCTAAACTCCAAGAGAAGTGAACTTTCTGGAGGTATAAGGAGGTTCTTGCAGGACACAGAAGCTCCACCCCTTCGTTCTCAGTATTCAGTCACTCTCTCCAGAGTTTTACCAAAGTTTTGCCTACTTTACCTCATCAGACGTTGAAGTGCTGAGTGAAGCTGACACTCTACCCTTACTAATATACTGTGTGTGTGTGTGTGTGTGTGTGTGTGTGTGTGTGTGTGTGTGTGTGTGTGTGTGTGTGTGTGTGTGTGTGTGTGTGTGTGTGTAGCTGTTGAATGTAGATCTCAGCCCCACTATGATGCAGTACGTGGGTCTGCTGGAGCTCATCTGTTCCTCGGCCCCCATACCTACTGCAGAGGTGCTGCAGGACGTGTCGGTGCTCTACGCCAGACTAGGTGGGGATGGAAAACTCATCTTATCCTCTGCTCCCATGAGGAAGCCTGTGTCCTTTCTATCGCTGTCCTGTTCCTCTCGCACTCTGTCTGCCGGTTACTGTCGGTTGCCTTAGAATCAGATTTCCAACTTGCGACCATCAGTGAATTCTCATTCTGACCATTGTGGATATACCTCATCCTGTAACGGCAATGATGTTCTCAGATTGTAGCTTAATAGGGTTGGTTTTCTGAGCACTTAATGCTCTTTTTCAGCAACACCCTGCTTCACATTCACATCTGGGAGCTGCCCAGTACGACCACAGTCTGACACTGTTGGCCACTCAGCAGTTGGGGGTTATTAAGTGCCTTGCTCAAGGGCACTTCACCGGTGGGTACTGAAGGATGGGAGAGCGTTATTCATTCACTCTTCACCCAGATTTTCCCTGCCAGTCCAGGTGATTGAACCAGCGACCTGCTACTCTAACCTGTGGGCCACCGCTGGCCCATAGTAACGCCGTAGTGATGATCTGTATAATGTAATATATAAATATAACTCTTTTCAACAGCTCACAAGTGCAAGGTGCCAATGCAAGGGGACCAGGACTACATGGCTCAGACCAAAACCAATCCCAACTACTGCTCTACTCTGAAGGGTGAGGACCACACACACACACACACACACACACGCACACACACACACACGCATGCACGCACGCACACACACACACACACACACACACACACACACAGAAACACACACACACCCACATGCAAACATACACAGAAACAAACACACACATGCAAACACACACATGCGCGGGCGGTCCATGATCCAGCTCTCTCTCTCTTTTACCTGTGTCCAGGTATGGTGTTGGACTTGAGGGTGTTCCCCACGAAGGACAACAGCTGGGTGACGTTACGCCGCAGACCCATGATCTCAGACAGCAAAGAACTGGAGAAGATCTTCAAGCCCCACCAGGTCTGTCTGCTCAACCTACCCCCTGCGGACAAGAAGGCTCACCCCAGGGCCAAGCCCGGGACCCAGCAGGGTACGTTGCTTCTCAAACCCTCACTCTATACTAGATTATATGTAAGGGATAATGTATAGCTACGAGGTCATTGTCGCAAAATAATTGACCGACACGGAGTTTAGAATACAGAGGCGCCTCGCCGAGGTGTTTTAAACGTAGTGAAGGTCAATTATTTTGCGACAATGACCGAGTATAGGCTATACATTATCCCGCTTATTACATGGCTAACTTACTAACAATATACCTAATTTATTTTACACCATCGACGAGACGAGATCAAATGCAGACGCAGTTCTGTTCTGTCGCTCCACGCAGAACACCGGCAGCCGGCAGGTCTGTGGTCTGATTGCACTGATGACTGAGTGCAGCTGAGCAGCTTTCATGACTGTGATCTGTGTGTCAGTGGGCTTGATTGGTCCAGCTGCGCACAGCGGTAATTTTTGCTCGGCAGAGGTCCGTTATCGAGTAATAACGGACCTCTGACGAGCGCTATTGACCAATCACAATCAAGCATTTCGGCGAATGTTAAAACGCCATGTAATAAATATATATACTGTATTACAGATCTTAGATAGGATTTAAACACAGGTTAACATGGGGGGGGGGGGCTCCAAAATGAGAAGTCTGACTCTTAGAGATGTGTGTCCGTTTACATGTGGGAACCTCAATAGCCTGGGACCTGTTACCATTTAACTGGTGTCACCAGCCTCATTGACATAGACTAACACCCCGAGCCACAGTTTTAAGAAACACCACGATTGCCCGGCCCCACCCTCCCCCCCCCCAGGTTGGACAGGGCCTGCCTTCAGCGAGGACGACCGGTCCCTGTTCCTGGAGATCTGCAGCGTCCGTCAGCTCTCCCAGTGTGTGAAGACGGAGGCCCAGACAGAGAACCTCAGGCCCTGCCCCTCCATGCAGGGCCTGGTGCACTCCGTGGTCCCCTACATCCAGAGGTTCCTCCTCTACCACGAGGACCTGGCCAATCTCTACCTGGACCTACTGGACAACAACATTGGACAGAGCATCAAACGGCTTCGCTACGCGCAGGTTAGGAACAGCACTCTTATCTGGAAAGCACAGGTTAGGAACAGCACTCTTATCTGGAAAGCACAGGTTAGGAACATCACTCTTATCTGGAAAGCACAGGTTAGGAACATCACTCTTATCTGGAAAGCACAGGTTAGGAACATCACTCTTATCTGGAAAGCACAGGTTAGGAACATCACTCTTATCTGGAAAGCACAGGTTAGGAACATCACTCTTATCTGGAAAGCACAGGTTAGGAACATCACTCTTATCTGGAAAGCACAGGTTAGGAACATCACTCTTATCTGGAAAGCACAGGTTAGGAACATCACTCTTATCTGGAAAGCACAGGTTAGGAACATCACTCTTATCTGGAAAGTATGGTTTAGGAACATCACTCGTATCTGGAAAGTATGGTTTAGGAACATCACTCGTATCTGGAAAGTATGGTTTAGGAACAGCACTCTTATCTGGAAAGTATGGTTTAGGAACATCACTCTTATCTGGAAAGTATGGTTTAGGAACATCACTCTTATCTGGAAAGTATGGTTTAGGAACATAACTCTTATCTGGAAAGTATGGTTTAGGAACAGCACTCTTATCTGGAAAGTATGGTTTAGGAACATCACTCTTATCTGGAAAGTATGGTTTAGGAACATCACTCTTATCTGGAAAATATGATTTGGGAACATCACTCATATCTGGAAAGTGGTTTAGGAACAGCACTCGTATCTGGAAAGTGGTTTAGGAACAGCACTCATATCTGGAAAGTATGTTTTAGGAACATCACTCATATCTGGAAAGTGATTTAGGAACAGCACTCGTATCTGGAAAGTGGTTTAGGAACATCACTCATATCTGGAAAGTATGGTTTAGGAACATCACTCTTATCTGGAAAGTGGTTTAGGAACAGCACTCTCATCTGGAAAGTATGGTTTAGGAACATCAATCTTATCTGGAAAGTATGGTTTAGGAACATCACTCTTATCTGGAAAGTGGTTTAGGAACAGCACTCTCATCTGGAAAGTATGGTTTAGGAACATCACTCTTATCTGGAAAGTATGGTTTAGGAACATCACTCTTATCTGGAAAGTATGGTTTAGGAACATCACTCTTTTTTATTTTTTTTTAAACTTTGGCCATTTCCCTGGCTCTTTTATACGTTTATCGCATTTATACTTGGTCAAGTTCGACCGACAGAAGCAGGCTGAAAGGGTTCAGATGGGGGGGAAGACACTCTGGGAAAGGCACGGCTGCAGTCCGGGATTCGAACTCGCTCAGCCCCAGATCCGCGCGAGCGCGGTTGTCCACGGCGCTGAAATAGCACTCGCGGTACGTGGTGAGCTACTGGAGCTCCCCTAGGAACATCACTCTTATCTGGAAAGTGATTTAGGAACATCACTCTTATCTGGAAAGTGATTTAGGAACATCACTCTTATCTGGAAAGTGGTTTAGGAACATCACTCTTATCTGGAAAGTGATTTAGGAACATCACTCTTATCTGGAAAGTATGGTTTAGGAACATCACTCTTATCTGGAAAGTATGGTTTAGGAACATCACTCTTATCTGGAAAGTGGTTTAGGAACAGCACTCTCATCTGGAAAGTATGGTTTAGGAACATCACTCTTATCTGGAAAGTATGGTTTAGGAACATCACTCTTATCTGGAAAGTATGGTTTAGGAACATCACTCTTATCTGGAAAGTATGGTTTAGGAACAGCACTCTTGTCTGGAAAGTATGGTTTAGGAACAGCACTCTTATCTGGAAAGTATGGTTTAGGAACATCACTCTTATCTGGAAAGTATGGTTTATGAACATCACTCTTATCTGGAAAGTATGGTTTAGGAACAGCACTCTTATCTGGAAAACACATCAAGTGTGTGTGTGTTTTTGTCTGTCACATGTATGAACTCCATTCTTACATAATTGCCATGGAGCTATTAAGCGACCACGCTCAAAATAGCTCCTGCCCCCCGAGGTTGTTGCTGCAACACCTCAGAGGAATTCCACATGGCAATGGCCATTAGAGAAACGTCTAGAACCGCACCCCAAAGACATGGTGGAAGGCACTAAATCGTAGGACCTCAGCCAAGTACAAGGAAGAGCCTGGCCACAATAGCGGTAGAGATTTTTTCTGTTTATTTTCTGGCTTAAACATCTAGCCCAGGGACTACAACTGAAAACTAGCAACCCTGCTAATGTTGGCATATTTACAGTTTTTAAATTTGTATTAATTTATGAATGTATAACTGTTGATTGATATGCACTGTCCCTGATCAAATACACTGAGTAAACTAAGAAGGCTAGAACATCCTACTGTTTGAAAGGTGAGGTATTATTGACAACATCCTACTGTTTGAAAGGTGAGGTATTATTGAGTTTGCGTGTTTCTCCTCCTGTGTGTTCAGGTGGGTAAGTTGTACATCCGCTACCAGCTGTCTGTGTCTGACGAGGAGGAGCCGGTGGTCGAGATGGAGGATGTCATCTGTCTCCTGAAGGACCACAAGGAGCTCTATATCCAGAAAGACCACCTCTCAGCCAAGCTGGACATCTGCAGGTGTGTGTGTGTGTTTGTGTTTCTACAGTGTGTGTTGGTAGTCTTGGCACAACAACTAAATTGTGGAGAAAATCCCCAAAAAAATAAAAAAAAATAAATCTTGTGCACAATTGAATAGTTAGGGAATTTTAGCAAGATGTTTGGACCATCTGTGAAAAAATGTATTACCAATAGCTTTCTTCACCAAAGTGTTCCTATAGGTGTCTACTAACACCTCTCAATTTATTCAAACCCAAATCCTCTGGGAAAATTCTGGAGAACCAATCAAAGTTAAGGAGCCCAGGGGGCTTGGGCGAAAAATATGAAAAAAATGTAAATCAAATATTAACGTGTGGGGTGACTAACTAGGGGTTTTCAGGGGTGCTGAATCTATTCCAACAATTAGTTTTGAGTAAGAATGGCTCCCTGGCCATAAAAAAACGATTTTAAGGTATGATCGTTTAACTACTCTTTGGGAGAGTAATTGGTTTTCCTCTGCTGGCAAAAGGTTTGATAAAATTATAAAATTATTTTCATATCACTCGATATTGATAATTATCGTCGATATAATTTCTGTCAAGTTTAATTAACTTCTTATGCCCGGCGCCGACGGACGGGCTATTAATAGACTCACTTGTTTTGCTGCTGCGAATGTCTCGAGTTGATGTCGTTATCAGTCCGCGCACGTTCTTCTACGCACCAGTGCATAGATTATTATATTCCACCAGGGGGCAACCTACCGCCATTGGATCATATGCATTATAAGAATGGAACTAACAGTTAGCCAGAGCAAGAGGTGTATCCCACGACAATGTACTAACTATCACCCTAAAATACTCCGTTCCGCCCCAATACATTGCAACGACGTCCACCGCATACCCCACACTACTCTAACCGTTACCATCAAAATTCACGCCACACACCCACTCTGCACGTAAACTATAAAATAGCGGCGTGCAAGCTAATGATCCTAGCCAGCCTTGTTTCCAATGTACTAACTATCACCCTAAAATACTCCGTTCCGCCCCAATACAGCAACGACGTCCACCGCGGCGCAGCTTACCCCACACTACTCTAACCGTTACCCTCAGAATTCACGCCACACACCCACTCCGCACGTAAACTATAAAATAGCGGCGTGCAAGCTAATGATCCTAGCCAGCCTTGTTTACTACCCAGATGTGCACCGCGGGTCTCCTTCGCTGTCGCCATCTCCTTCACTGATTGGTTGTTAGTGCGTGTGCGCTAATATATCCAAGCTTGGAAAATCGATATATCGAAACTTTGCGATCACGTTTCATGTTTATTTCGAGGAAATAATTTATCGCGATCGTTATCGTTTTATCGCCCAGCCCTAGGGTCAAGTGCATATCTGCTTGTGGCAAGTGTAAAGGAGAGTGCCATAACAACCAGACAGACGAGAAAAGGAGTGAGGAAGATGGGGAGTTGGCTTAGTAAAAAAAAAACTGAAACCATGTATCAATAATGCACATTTCTATACCATTCCATTCTATGTAACGTTACATTTCTCTTGGAATAAAGTAAAAATATATGTTCTTATGGAAAAAATAGTTTTTTACTAAAAAAACAAATGGTTGGAATAGATTCAGCGCCCTGAAAAACACTAGTTAGACACCCCACAAGTTAATATTTGATTTTTCATATTTTTCACCCAAGCCCTCTGGGTATACCAATATTTTATGGCCAGGGAGCCAATTTTACTCAAAACTAATGGTTGGAATAGATTCAGCACCCCTGAAAACCCCTAGTTAGTCACCCCACATGTTAATATTTTATTTTAATTTTTTTCATATTTTTCGCCCAAGCCCCCTGGGCTCCTTAACTTTGATTGGCTCTCCAGAATTTTCCCAGAGGATTTGGGTTTGAATAAATTGAGAGGTGTTAGTAGACACCTATAGGAACACTTTGGTGAAGAAAGCTATTGGTAATACATTTTTTCACAGATGGTCCAAACATCTTGCTAAAATTCCCTAACTAGAAGAACACATAGAGAAACCACTTGGGACAGGAGGAGAATCCTGCAAATAGGACCGTTTCTTATCGGCTCTTTGATCCTGATGGATCTTCTTCAGGTCAAGGATTTGTGAAATGATTGTTATCCTGCAATACCTTGTAATATTATGTGTGTGTCTATGTTTCAGGGAGCTGGTGAAACTGTTCTGCACAGAGACCAGCCATAAAAAGGAGTTGATGCGTTTCCTGAGTGTTCTGATGACCTCACTCACTGTAAGCGATATCACTTCTAGCACTTCATCACTCATCCTTATCTAATGCACTGGGGCGCTCTCTCTCGCTCTCTCTCTCTCTCTCGCGCTCTCTCTCTCTCTCTCTCGCGCTCTCTCTCTCTCTCTACATCACTGTGACCACCAGGGAGTTGTCAGGAATTAATAGGGTGGCTCCCAGGGGTGGCACGTTTACATGGCAACTTGTAGCTCATCCTTCCTCAAACCTCAGATAAGACCAGTGAGAGATGCTCTCAATATACAGTAGGAACACCATCACACCACTAAGGGGCCTCTGATGAGGCCTAAAAGAAAAGGATGTTTGCCTTATGAGCCCCAGGGATGTAGAGTGTTATATAAACTTGTTGCATTTGGAAAATAGATCTTCGACTGATTTAAGTTGAATGAGTTGCCTTGTTGTATTTGCTGAAGTTGGGGGAAATCGATTTTTTTACTGTCTGGTGAATTTAGTCGATGAAAGGTTCTGTCCGAAACAATCCATCAAGAACCATAACATCCATTCAGTGCATTCAGAGTTGGGACAGATTTGCTGATTTTTCCGATTTTGTTAAAGAAAACGACACAGATCTCCCGCTCCGCTTCCAGTTTATCATCATTCCCGTTTATTTTTATTATTTAAAATTGTATGTAACATTTTATATTACATGTTATTATTATTGCAGGGAATTGATCAAACGGCTTATTCTGGAACATGCTAATTAGGACATCAACATTGTAATGAGATGCGTCATGTGGAGAGGAATTAGCCTGGCGGGGTCAACTCAATTCTGTTCTTATTAGTGTGGTTTATTCATACAAAAGGCAACAATGGAACCTCTTTGTGTTGAGATGACTCTCTGGTGGTTCTGCTCTCTGTCCTTTGTCTTTATGTTTTTATTGCAGTAGTCAATCCAGAGTCTTATTACCCAGGTGTGCATTTCAATCGCTAGGGGGGAGGTAATGTCTACTCATTAAATGGCATCTGTTTCAACCCTTTGACGGATAGATAGGACTTGTCATTGACTCAGAGAGTGTGTGTGTGTGTGTCTGTGTCTGTGTCTCGTACATGTGCAGGACCCAGGGGCGTTGAAGAGATTCTTGCAGAGAGAGGACATCCGAGAGCTGCCTAGTGAGGAGGAGCCTTGGGAGGTCCCAGAGCCTCCCAAACCTGAGATTAAACCAGAGATCGGTAAGAAGAGAGAGAGGGAAAGATGGTCAAACCTGAGATTAAACCAGAGAGCGGTATAGAGAGAGAGAGTAAAACCTGAGATTAAACCAGAGAGAGAGAGACCTGAGATTAAACGAGATTAAACGAGAGAGAGAGAGAGAGAGAGAGAGAGAGAGAGAGAGAGAGAGAGAGAGAGTCAAACCTGAGATTAAACCAGAGAGAGAGAGATAGTCAAACCTGAGATTAAACCAGAGAGTGAGAGAGACCTGAGATTAAACCACAGAGCGGTATGGAGAGAGTGAGAGAAATAGTCAAACCTGAGATTAAATCAGACAGCCTATCAGCAATCTACATAATAGGACGTTATACAGATGTATGTCCTGAAGAAGGCCGATAGAGAGGCCGAAACATGTTGGTGTTTTTTTATTGTTCGAATATGAACTAAGCAATTTATTCATATTATAATTATATTAGAAATGTGTTAGATTGGCAGGCACTTCACAATTACAAAGCCTGGAGACAAAACAGCATCACTGCATCATGCAGGAAAGCCATGTTAACTCATTGAGTTATTCATGTCAGATTGATTATATTTCCCTCAGCTATTGCCACGCCTGCACAATCAGCCAAATTAAACGTCCTCTGGATAGTTTATGTTATCTTCACCTGAGCGTTCCCTACCATCATTCGAACGGCAGCTTATAATTCCATGATGGCAATAGCCGTACAGATCACCGTGTGTGTGCCTGTCATTTTGGAGCTTTCGGGACGCTGGCGCGCTATCTAAGAAAACACACAGTGGCATTATGCCTCCTTCGTTTGGTTCAGTGTAAAAACGGCAGAATGAGGGTTCTTCTTCATGGCAACATTGCAGGGTGTCTGTTTTTATAAAGGGGCTAGAATCACTATCTATCATACCATCTGTAAATAGCTTGAGATCATTGACGGCTTAATGGGAAAACAGTGCTATATAACACACAGCTATAATTAGCAGAGGGGAATGCGTTCCAAATGGAGAAGGTGCTACTTTCTCTCAGCTGTCTGTTTGTCTGTCTGTCTGTCTGTCTGTCTGTCTGTCTGTCTGTCTGTCTGTCTGTCTGTCTGTCTGTCTGTCTGTCTCTCTGTCTCTCTGTCTCTCTGTCTCTCTGTCTCTCTGTCTCTCTCTTGTCAGCCAGGGGGGTAAAGCTGTCATTTTACGAAATTATCTGGGATTTCTTTGTCTCAACACTCGCCCCAATTTCCACATAATTTTAGAATATGCTAAGTAATCTGCCTCACGATTCTCACACACACACACACACACACACACACAGAGCAGAGAGCCCTCATTCAGAGCATACATTTACAGAGTGTTTTGCACATATGCTAATTCACTGTTCTGTGTGATGATGACTTGAAAGAGCAGCTGTTACCAGGCTCAGAGAAAGAGAGAGAAGCAGATCCTTCACTGCATAGTGGAGAACACACAGACATGTAGTTCACTGACACACACAGGCAGCTACAAAGACAAATACGATCAAAAGTGTTCATCGTTTTTAATTAAATCATTAAAAAAGTAATGAAATAGATCTACCCGTGAAGTCCTTCACATGAATCATAACTGAAATGAGAAATTGAGTCGCGCTGGATCAAAGGAACAGCGTGAGGTGGTGTTTATTTATTAACACCTTATATAACCTTTCATGTGTCACTCCAGTGATATCGAGGTCCCCCGTTGTCAGCGTGATCCCAGCAGAGGTACCTCGTCCCGGCCAAGCGGATGGAGAGCAGACCATCCTCTGCTGGCCCCCACGGGCTTCTATGTTGAGTACAGCAGCCAGTCACACAGGTACGGTAGATCGCTGATGTGTGTTAGACAGCAGGCTTTCCCAGCCTTTAGTTGGGCACCCCAAGTGGCATGCCCCTGATATGAAAACAGGGTCCCTTTTTAAAAAAAAAAATATATATATATATATATATATATATATATATATATATATATATATATATATATATTGAACTAATAATATTTGAGAAGCTACCAGCAGCAGTTGTTTGACTGCACAGAAACCACTGCTAAATCCTTGCAGCTTGTTCTATAAAGAGAGTGTTGCGCCCTATGAATCAATAGCCTACAATGTGAAAGAGAGTGTTTTCACGTGGGGTCACATTAGAGGAAAAAGCACTCTACCACCAATTTCCGGTAGCGGTACTTTTCCGGCTTGGTCAGACGTTCCGACGAACACAACTTGCGGTGTTTGCGGGTGGGAAGCCGTTTGGGGGTATGAGTCCTGGTCGTTAGCGACAGCGACTCCTACTGGTCGGTCGGGCGCCTGTTCAGCGGGGAGGGGATCTGGGGGAGAAGGTATGAACCTCTGCACGCGTTATGCTCTCCTCTCAGTGAAACTCCTCGCTGTCAGGTGAAAAGAAGAGGCCGGCGACTCCACATGTATCGGAGGAGACACATGGTAGTCTACACCCTCCCCAGACAGACAGAGGAGACACGTGGTAGTCTACACCCTCCCCAGACAGAGGAGACACGTGATAGTCTACACCAGGGGTGCCCAACCTTTTTTGAACCAAGATCTAATTTTTAATTTGCCACCTAGCCGAGAGCTACCAGCCCAAATTTGACCTACTCTCGGCTAGTATTAGTAGTAATAGTATTAGTAATACCCATTCAATATGCACATGACAGAAAATATTATATGGCATATAATATTTTCTGTCATGTGCATATTGAATGGGTATATAATATAATATGATATTTTATATATCATTGTAACGGTGTAGTGTAGGAATTACAAGAATGACAAGACTGTAACTTCTCACGTTGGGCATACAGGCAGCATGACCCATTTATTTCACACTCTGCATACACACTGACAACACACACACTCAATTCAATGGGCATGAGAAAACATATGTTTACATTGCCGAAGCAAAAGTGGAGCAATACAATCAAAACAAAAATGATATATGTATAATTAAAAGGGAATAGGAATGACGTGTAAACAGCTGTCACATTGCAACTGACAACACACACAGTCAATTAAATTAAAAGAAAACATGTTTACATTGCCAAAGCAATAGTGGAATACAATCAAAAAATAATTCCACAAAAAGGTCTGTCAACAGTCCTTTATTTTTTTTTGTAGAATTAAATGTCAGTCATATATGTCATCCTCACTGTCTTGCTCTGAATTGTCAGCTGTATTTACAATGCAGTGCACTTTTCTATCAGTGCTGGGCAATGTTCTCTGCCCCTTGGATCAGAGTTGCCACAGTATTTGCATGTATAATCTGTGTCTCCAGTTCTGGGTGAATAGTGCCGTCTCCCTTGGTTATGCCTGACTTGTTGACTAGCAACGGCGTGAACAGCGTCGGCGCATGGGCTCGCTATCTCCATCGCTCTCACTCCCATATCAGCCTGTTCCGCTGCTCTGCACATTTCAATAGCGGTGATTAACGTGAGCCCTTTCTCTTTCAACAGTCTGCGTCTTATGCTCTCGTTTGCAATACCTAGTACAATTTTGTCACAAATCATTTCATCTCTTAGCTGCCCGTACTCACAGGTTGCTGCCTTTTCTCTCAGTCTGGTCACAAAACTGTCTATGGATTCGCCTTCCTCTTGTTTGCTGCTCCCGAACACGTACCTTTCATATATGACGTTCTTCGCCAGTTTGAAGTACTTTTCCAACGTATCCAGTATGACTTTAGCATCCCCTTGATCCTGTTCGTGAGATTCAGGTTGTGACGGTAAATGTGCTTGCATTCACTTCCCACCACACTCTTCAGAGTTGCAGCCTGAATGTTCATGTCATTCTCGGTTATACCCGTAGCGAGTGCATAGTCCTCGTATTCGGCACGGAATATGTCCCAGCTGACGCTCCAGCCGCCTGTGAAGCTCATCGGGGAGGGGGGTGGAATATTAGCCGCCATGCTAGCTGACAATAGCCCAACGTTACTTGTCTCGGTCTCCGTAATGTTGTCTTCAGAACCGGAGTCAGACTGTGACATAGTCAGCTAATATGTACATACATGGACGTAAGTTCAACTACTTCTGACACCATGTTTGTGTGGATGTTTCTACGGCATGAATAACGACAGACACAAGTATCAAGTTCAGCGTCTGTAATCAAAGTGCTTCACATTCCTCTACATCCGGGGTATTTATGAAAACAACAAAAGCAAGCGATTGCCGATCGCCTCGATCTAACTAGACCCCATAACAATGATTTTCCAAAATAATCTCGCGGTCTACTTGAAAGCAGCCCGCGATCTACCGGTCAATCACGGTCGACTGGTTTGGCACCACTGGTCTACACCCTCCCCAGACAGACAGAGGAGACACGGGGTAGTCTACACCCTCCCCAGACAGACAGAGGAGACACAGGATAGTCTACACCCTCCCCAGACAGACAGAGGAGACACGGGGTAGTCTACACCCTCCCCAGACAGACAGAGGAGACACAGGATAGTCTACACCCTCCCCAGACAGACAGAGGAGACACAGGATAGTCTACACCCTCCCCAGACAGACAGAGGAGACACGGGGTAGTCTACACCCTCCCCAGACAGACAGAGGAGACACGGGGTAGTCTACACCCTCCCCAGACAGACAGAGGAGACACGGGGTAGTCTACACCCTCCCCAGACAGACAGAGGAGACACAGGGTAGTCTACACCCTCTCCAGACAGACAGAGGACAGAAAGGGAATTGGCATAACGACTACATTGGGGAGAAAAGGGGGAAAAAATATTGTGGTCAAAGGAATGTTTGAACCTCAATCCAGGGTCACCTGTGAAAAAAAGGTTGGAAGGAGATGAGGGATCTAGCTGGAAAACTAAAATATTTTGTATGTGATCTTTTTGTGTTGTTTCTTAGTTCATCTGCATGTGTTTTTCTCCCCAGCTGGTCAGACGGATGGAGCAGTCGAAGCCGTGATGAAGATGTGGCCTCCACCTGCTGCTCCTCAATGCGGAGATTCAGAGAGAGACACCAGAGCCGGCAGCCATGTTGGAGGTGCTGAGACTCCCAGCAGTAGCCATGTTGGAGGTGCTCAGACTCCCAGCGGTAGCCATGATGGACACCCGTTTCCAAGGACCGGTGAAAAGCCAGCGGACCATCCTGCCTTACCTAGAGATCACAGTCACCAGAGCCAGTCTAGCGCTGTCCCAGCAACCGGCAACAGCCCTCATCCAGCAGGTTAGACATTCTGCTGCTTTCTGTGTTTCACTGGCCGATGGTTGCAATAGACTTATCGCTAAGCCATGCCCCCTTTGAAAAGTCGGACAAACAAAGTCGACCGTGAATGACTGTTGACTATGGCTGCAGGTAGCCCCTTTCCTGACTGTGATGCAAGCCTTGCTTCACAGTCACAAAAGGGACCTCTCCTCCCATTCGCCCTCTCCTCTGTCGGTCCTGCGTGACCAATAAAGCTGTAAAAATGCTAAAAAATTATAAAATAAATAATAATGAAGACACTGCCTCCTGTACAAGTCGGCCACAGCAGTGGTATAAACCCAGAGGGAAGAAGGTAGCAGGCCAGCCTATAACCTCTGCAGTGGTGGCAAAAGTGATCCCCACCTACACTCCTAACAGGTAGTTTCAAAGCACAATAAAAACACAGATACATTTGGTAATAAAGGCAAAATGGTGCTCATTCACAGTTTATTGAAGAAAAAAAATGTGCACCATCATGCAGTTTGATGTGAAAGAATAATAGCCCATGGGTTGTGGCTTGAGCTATCAGGTAATGGTATTCTTGGCTGGAAGTTAGACAGCATGCTCACAACATACCAGATCTGGTTGATGTTTGTGAAGCTTATGTTAGGGATCCTCTCTGACACAATTTTAAATTTCTTTATCTTTGATATAGCACGTTCAACATGTGTCCTGTGTGCAGCCACTTTTTTTTGTCAGGCAGACATCTGTAGAGGGCATCTGCCTTTTTCCTCTGACGAAGGGTAGGATGTTTATTTCAAGTCCAATTTCTTGTAGGTCATTTTCAATAAGGAATCTTTTATCTACCATAAGCCCATCCCCTTCCTGCAGATAGCCATGTTTAAGCAGATTTTTCATTAGCTTAATTAAGTTGCTCTGCCTAACTATTTCTTTGTCAGACATAGATCCAGTGAAAAGAGTTGAACAAAATATTACAGAACCTCGTGGATCACATGCTATGAGGGATTTCAATGTGTTTGCAGACTTGTAGGTTGAGTAGCTTTGGAAGTTGGGGTTTGAATTTTTAACTCTGTACAGTCTAATATTGCCATCGTTGTAGGAAATTCCTCTCTGTACTTTCCTGGCATTTGTGCCATTATTATGTCTATGAGGCCATGCGGGTAGTTCCCCTAGAACTGTGAACATGTAGTCCACCCATGCATTGAACAAAGTACCAACACTTCGTTCATCAATCATAAATCTAAATGCCAAATCTTTTAAATCATGATTTTGTCTCAGTTTCATAAGAACAAGCAAGAGCTGCACAGTGCACACACAGGGGCATTGTGTTAATTTGCCAATCACTTCTGCTATATGTCAATGGGACTGAAGTTTGCTGTGCTGTTTCACTGCTAGGTATACTAAACACAGTACATAGATTATTGAATTGATCATAAGTGAATCCAGTGGCATATTTGAAATAGGCTGGTACACGGCTGTTCTGCAAGACCTCTGGTGTTAATCTATTTGGTACTTGATTATGTCTCAGAACAGTATTTATACTCGTCAGTGATTCGATTTGTGCTTGTTGATTTCTCAATCGTTCATCTCGCTCCTCTTGTCCACCTTCTTCCATTTGGGGGAGGCTGCTCCACAGGCCGGCAGAAGGGCTTTGAGGGGAAAAGACAGTTAGCAAACGTTAAGTTAGCTAAAAACACCAGCTAACTAGCGTGGAAGAAAAGTCAGACATACAATTAATGACCGCAAAGTTGATGTTGATAACACTGTAGCTAGGATAATACCAGCTAGCTAGCTGGCTAGCTAGCTTGCAGGTAACGTTAGCTAACTAATAGTTTGGTCTACGTTTCTAATACATGCCGTCAAATATTATGTCTTTATGAATTTACCTTACCTTTGAGCAAACATAAGTGTCCTTGGAAATGGTCTTCACATTCAGTTGTGTATGTGGTCGACGACACAGTAGAATCCACCATTTGCATTTGCAGAGTTTTCTTTTGGGCTTCGGAAAAAGTACAACATATACTCCTCCATCCAGTCTTTCAGGGTACCTGGTGTCCGAATTACAGGTACCCCACACACAGCGTTTCACCATCAGATATTAGCTAGATAATAAACATAGAAACTGAACTCTTCACAGTGGTTTCGATCACAGACGTTTGGTTTGATGCGCCCTACAAATGGCTTTTCTGTTGATGTCCGACTTTTCTGCCAGCAAGGATTTTCGCTGTGATATGATTGGACAAATTCTATTTGGGGCGTGGTTTAGCGACAGGCTATTCCCGGCAGCGGTACCTCCGGCTCGGTCAGTCGGCCCTACGAACACAATTGGCAGTGTTTGCTGGTGGGGGTTTGAGTCCCGGTCGTTGCAACAGCGACTCCTACTGGTCGTTCCGGGCGCCTGCTATCTCCCCCAGGGGAGCTGGAGGAGATAGCATGATCCGTGCGCGTTACACTCTCCCAGCGAAACTCCTCGCTGTCAGGTGAAAAGGAGCAGCTGGCGACTCCACATGTATCAAGAGGAGGCATATGGTGGTCTACACCCTCCCCAGACCAACAGTAGAGTAGACTACACCCTCCCCAGACCAACAGTAGAGTAGACTACACCCTCCCCAGACCAACAGTAGGGAATTACCACGACCAGAAGGGAATTATGCATAACGACTCAAATTGGGGGATGGGAGAAAAGACAAAAAGCAAATACATTTAAAAATAAAGGTTAGGTTTGTATGGTACAGGTGGTGGGGGGTAGGTTTGTATGGTACAGGTGGTTGGAGGGTAGGTTTGTATGGTAGAGGTGGTGGGGGGGTAGGTTTGTATGGTACAGGTGGTGGGGGGGTAGGTTTGTATGGTACAGGTGGTGGGAGGGTAGGTTTGTATGGTACAGGTGGTGGGAGGGTAGGTTTGTATGGTACAGGTGGTGGGGGGTAGGTTTGTATGGTACAGGTGGTGGGAGGGTAGGTTTGTATGGTAGAGGTGGTGGGGCGTGGGTTTGTATGGTACAGGTGGTGGGGGGGTAGGTTTGTATGGTAAAGGCGGTGGGGGGTGGGTTTGTATGGTACAGGTGGTTGGAGGGTAGGAATACCACAACCAAACAGATAATATATAGTTACAAACAGTCCTCATTTTATGTATTCAATACTAAAGATATATCATACTTTTCAGAGGTTAGTTGGGACCCTGGGAGGCAACAGTTGTGATTGGAGGATCAAGAAATGAGGGAGGTGTTTGAGATAGGGTCATATTACAGCATCTTTTGAGAACATTTATTCTTTGCCTGCAGTCAATATCTACATTACGTCCCGGTGTGTTGTGTAAAGCTTTTCGAAAAGCTTGTTTATGCCGGGGCACTCGACACTTTTGACAACTGTCGTTCGGGCAGAAAATAACACGTCATTCGTAATTTATTATGTATGCTTTGGCAAAGGTTTCTGTCGTCTCTATGGTAACAAAACGTGCCAAGCTCACCACGGTTTGTGTTTTTCTGCCCTGCCAGTCTTTCCTACATGTTAACTTCAGCCAACACAACCAACGTGAAACCACAGGCGTATCTATGGCAAGGTTGGCGTTTCATTCGACCACAGTGTGCAACAATATATGACGTGTCCGCGGCATAACAAGATCAAAGTATCGACAAAATGTTGATTGCCCCGGCATGAATCTGCCTTATAAGTGTTCCTCTTCTGTCTTCAGACTCCTGGCAGCAGGGTGGGTGTAGAGCGAGTCAGACCACAGACTCTGGTAGAAGAGAAGAGTCTGAAGAAGACACAGCCAAGACTGCCAGGTCCAGCCACACCAATGCAGCCCCAGATCACACCAACCAGCAGCCCAGGCCCAATAACCAGTAAGACTCTTCCTTTTCTTTTTTTCTGCATCAATTTTAAGTGTAGATTGATTTACTGATTTATATGTATAAATGTGCAAAAAAAAAAACGAAAAAAATCTTTGCTCTTTGCATGAACAGAAAACGCTCATTAGATTTGATTTGACTCGTATTCACTCCCAAATCCCCTCTTTCTTGATGCTCCCTGTCTCTTTTCCTTTCATCTCATTGCCTACCTTCCCGTCCTCCTTCCAGCGTCCCAGAGGCGGTGGTGGTGTCCAGTGTGTTCCAGGGTACCGGAGGAGAGAGCCAGCGTCCTCCCCTAGCCCTGGACTCTCCCCTTTGGAATAAAGCCTTGGCTCCTGAAGCCACTCTGGAAGACCTGGAGCTCAACTGCGAGAGACCGACCACCGTGAGTACATTCAGCTCAGCCACGTCACCCTCTGAACAGTCATTTTCTTTTCTTCTACGCTTCTTTTTCAAGCTTATCTTTTCCTGTCTTCACAGTAATTAAAGGTGCTGTACGTGGTATTTATTTGTTAAAACAAGTGGTCTACGTGTTAAAATAATAGCTCTACATAACATGGGTCTCCCAGTCCCCCAGCTCTGCAGTAAACAGAAAATAGACTTTATCCAATCAGGACCAAAAAGAAAACGTCTGACAAAAATAAGAAATAAAAACAAGTTTTAAGCAAATAATGTGCTTTAAACGTGTCAAATAATCTGGCAGTGCAGTAAGCTAATATCTAGGGTTCTCTCTCCTGATTGGATAAAGTAGAAATACCAGAAGAAAAATAAAGTCTGTTTACTGCAGAGCTGAGTGTTACTGACCACTGTGGTGAACACTGTGACGGCTGTTGGAATGTAGAGCTATTTAACACTTATTTGAACCAAAAAATACCACTTACAGCTCCTTTAAGAGGAATCGATCACTTTAACTCTTTTTTGTTGTTGTTGCCACGATGCAAGGAGTCGTGCGGCCGTCAAGAATAACTTGTGGCGTGTTTCTTTTCTTCTTTACAGGTGCTGATCTCGGAGGACTCCAGGGACCTGTCGGTGATCGGGGATTGGGGGGAGCAGCTGGTGGACTCCTTCCTCTCCCACTGGAGGGACAGCGACGCCCCCGGGCGGCCCTCGCACGTGGCCTGGTGCAACGAGCGTGGCGAGAGCGGACAGCCCTACGACTTCAAACTGGCCTTCGAGCCGGCCGAGGGGACGGCGAAGGCGAGGGTCGTGTACGTGGAGGTGAAGTCCACCATGAAGAAGGAGAAGGCTTTCATCCACCTCTCGGCCAACGAGCTGGACTTTGCGCTGAAGGAGAAGGAGAGGTACCACGTGTTCCGAGTGTACAGCGCGGGGGACTCCAGCAATGTCCGCCTGTGTCGCATCCAGAATCTGGCCCAGCATCTGCACGCCAAAGACCTCGAGCTGTTCCTGTTCGTGTAGGTCTTCTTAAAAACCAGTGGAGCTATTTTTTTTATGTTTTGTTTGTTTTTAGGCCACATTTTTGGTCGTTCAAGTCTGTGGAAATTCCCCTTGGTTGAATACGAAGAGTTTTAATTGTTCCTGTTCGTGTAGGTTTTCTTAAAAACCAGTGGAGCTATTTTTTAAGGCTATGTTTTGTTTGTTTTTAGGCCACATTTTGGTCGTTCAAGTCTGTGGAAATGCCCCATGGTTGAATACGAAGAGTTTTAATTGTGTTTATATGTCTCCCTTAGTTTATATGCATATATACTGTAATGTACTGTGTTTTAAGCACATGCACACGTGGACCAGCCCTTACTGGCGAAGAATGTCTTGCGTATTCATTTCATATGCCTTTTAAAAATGTATTCTGACTGCACTGAGTTAGTTTTCTACTCATTTTCTTGTCTCCTAAATTGTATTTTACTAGTCTCATTTACTTGAAAGCAATGACAAAAATTATCTACTGAATGAGTCCAAGTGTGTTAAGTATGTTCAAAATGTGTTTGTTTTTTTATCAGCTGTTGACTAGTGTTTTTGTTCTAGTATGTCTGCAAGTTTAAGTTACGTAAAAACACTGAATACACTCTTTAGCCTTTCTTCATATCTAACTTTTTTGTCATTCCTTCCAACAACAAAAAAAGAAGATATAATAAACTATTTTTCCTTCAGCTTCAGTGTAATTTCTGTGTTTTGTTTTTCATCGATTCATCTTTCCTTGACCGGCTGACTCACTCTTTGAAAAAGTAATGATGGACTCTGAGCTCTGCCTCGTGGAATGCTAACACTGTGTGTGATGACAAACACACAGGGGCGTGCACATGCACGTGCACACTCCAAACAGTAGAGACGAACTAGAAGTGTTGGAACAGCCTTCAGTCCATTCTTATCTCCCTTGGTATTTTCACGAGTCAAACACTATTAAAAATAATAATAATAAATAAAACCCTTGGTATGTAACAGGGACATTTACTAACACACTTATTCCACATAACACACACACTCACATCCACATAGACCATATTTTTACACACGCACACACTTTCTCTCTCACGCTCTCCCTCTTTCTCGTATTCTGCATATCTATTACTCATGGTCTCTACGTCAAGGTACCACTTAGTTTTGTATACTCTCCTGTATAAATAGTGTTATCTCGCCATTCTACAGAGATCTAGGCTAGGGCCCATTGCTGTAACCTAGGTCTCTGCGTGTTGTCAGTAAACTATCCTTCAAATCAAAGACTGTTGTCCACCACCATTAATAATATGGTCAGATTATTCCATCAGTATGTTTCTTATGTACTGTAGGCTATATGTTGTGTACTGTATGTTATCGGGAATAATGGACTGATGGCTATGACCATCCAGAGACGTAAGAGAACAGTAAACAGGAGGACTAAGAGAGTGTGTGTGTCACCCAAACCATACTGGCAGATTAAGTGATTATGGCAGTGGGTGAAGTTAAATCAACTGGAAGCAGAGCTGGCTAGACACTCCCTGCTCATTGTTCCTGGTAAATACTGAACCGCCTGTACCTTATCCCACTATTGCAGGTACACATGTTGTGTACTACACACACTCCGGCTCACACACCTATCAAATACAGAGCTCCCCTGATATGACTTCTGGGCAGTCAATTGTGGTCTTGGGTGTGTACACCATACATATTGGAAATAGAGAGTGTATATATGTTTGCTTGTGTGTAAGAGAGACAGATGAGTCAGTGCTAGGCATGCAGCGGTGGCTTAAAGGTTAGAGCAGCGGGCTTGTGAGTGAAAGGTCGCCAGGTGGACCCCCCCGGACGTACAGGAACAATCTGGCCTGTCCCTCAATACCAACCGCTGACGCCCTTGAGCAAGGCACTTACCCCTATGACTTCCTTCCTATGATTATTGCTACTCAAGAGTGACCATCTGTCATTCTAGGATGCCCTGGCTGCTACCCCCTATTTAATTCAGGTCTCTTGAGCAATCTATAGTCTGCTGCTGCACTGGCACCTACGATTTGTGGGACTAGAATGCTATACAGTAGTGAAACAACAATAATAGGTTTGGGTCATTTATTTACATATACGATGAATATTATTAGAACCCCCCCTCCCCACGCCATAATAGTGTTAATACTCCGTTCACTCTCGGTGTATATGCCGTGCTCCTGTCCTGAGCATAATCTGTACGGAGACAGCGGTAATACGCGTTGGGGAGCAGGCAGCGGGCAGCGGTGAGAGCCAGGCCGATCTGCACTCCGATTGGTCGACGTGGGAAAAGGGGCAGGAATCTCTCCTCCTCCTCGTCTCCCTGCTGCTCATCGGCAGGAGAGCAGAGCGACGCGGAGACAATAGAGGACACAGCGCCAGAGGAGCCTGCGAAATGTAAGGGGTCCAGTGAGCAGGGCAAATTTACCGCTAGACTCGCGTCCACTGGTTCGATACAACAGGAGAATGCGGGCTGTGGATAGATGTTTTATCCCGCTAATGTAGCCTAGTATGCGCCCTCATCACCCACCCTATTCATCACCTGCTCGGGCTGATAGGGCGGTCTTCAAGAGCCCGATCCACTGTGGACCGATTGAATGGTGAGTGCAGAATAAACAGGGTTTGATAATGAACTGCAGTCCAGGGCATGCAATACGTGATGATGCGCATTTTTCTTGGGCATAGCACTGTAATTGCTGGCGGCAATGGCGAATTATTGGGATCCTGTTACAATACGTTGGCTTTAATTCAATGCATGATCGATTAGGCCTATTCAGTGCAGTGTATACACTGATGCTCGTTTGTGCTGTGCGCTATATTGTCCCACAAGCACATGCCTATTTATCTTTGACCTGAACAAGTCACAATAATTTATTGTTTAATTAGCTATCTGTCCAATTTTGTTTAGTTATTTTGTGGAATTTGTTATTGATCACTACACCCCCCATCCTCCTCTTCTATTACTCTGTCTCTCTCTTTCTCACACACACACACACACTCTCCCTTTCTCTCTCACACTCACAACACACACGGACACACACACATCGTGTCCCTCGGCCTCATGTATGACTGTCTTCTCGTTGTCCCTGTTGACTGCTGTGGTCCCGGTGTTCGGGACCACAGCAAGGCAGGGCAGGGACCGTCCCAGAGACGAGTCAGGTGTCTGCAGCCTCCATCGGGAGGCCTGGCTCCCCGTCACTCTGATGTAGCTCCTATTACATGAGTGACATTGATTTCCATCACTGTCATTCCAGTCAGGGAGAAGCTGAGGACACAGCGAGAGGTGTCTGATAGAGGTAGACCTGCTGAGAAGGTGTCTGATAGAGGTAGACCTGCTGAGAAGGTGTCTGCTAGAGGGACCTGCTGAGAAGGTGTCTGATAGAGGAACCTGCTGAGAAGGTGTCTGATAGAGGGACCTGCTGAGAAGGTGTCTGATAGAGGTAGACCTGCTGAGAAGGTGTCTGATAGAGGGACCTGCTGAGAAGGTGTCTGATAGAGGAACCTGCTGAGAAGGTGTCTGATAGAGGTAGACCTGCTGAGAAGGTGTCTGATAGAGGGACCTGCTGAGAAGGTGTCTGATAGAGGTAGACCTGCTGAGAAGGTGTCTGATAGAGGTATACCTGCTGAGAAGGTGTCTGATAGAGGGACCTGCTGAGAAGGTGTCTGATAGAGGAACCTGCTGAGAAGGTGTCTGATAGAGGAACCTGCTGAGAAGGTGCATGTCAACGTGACGCAGCGCAGATATAGTTCTAAATATGTGGCTGGTTGGTTGTCAGTGAAGAATAACAAGCCTTTAGCCAATAATGCAAAACAGAAAGAAGAGCCTATAGTGGTAGTGATGAATAATAGGCCCACAGCCCATATTGCCTGTCTCCTTTATCCCTCTATCCTGTGGAGACACTAGCGGAGGACTGGCTCTGCCTTATTGGAATAATGGCTTTACCTTTCTATCCCATACTATTCTATTGGTTTCCTTTGTTGGTGATCTGTGTGGCTTCTTGACACTCTGTTGCTGTCCACCATCACATGCCACCTGCAAATGATGCCATATACCGTCTGTATCATTATTTAGTACAAAAGCGTTACCATGGCGATCCATGACTTTTACCACAGCTGTACCATGGTAAATTACGGTATGTATTTTATTTTTTCACTGTCGTTTTTTGTAAGGGCTATGAGGGCTTTTACAATCCAAATCCCCTGGCCACTTCAAAAGCCAATCCAAAAATAATGTTCAATGTTCCAAAAATGTTATTCACCTCTTTGGTTAGGTAAAGTTTCATTAATGTAATAAGCAACTAATGAACAAATTATTGAATTAATTTAACTGACAGTTTATGTTTCTGCCCTTGCTGTCAGTATCGTAAACTTTTGTGGAAACAGTAAACAGTATGTTTATAATAAAAGCTTAATATTCCAGAAACTTTGGGGGATTTGGCTGAAAGGAACCTTGGAGCCATTCCTCTTCACTATGATAATCTTCCATCTCATTATCTCTTCAGAGGCATAGAGGGAGACTGCGTGTGTGTGTGTGTGTGCGTGCGCGTGTGCGCGCGCGTGTGTGTGTGCATGTGTGTGTGTGTGAGTGTATGCGCACATGTGTGTGTGTGTGCACGCATGTGTGTGTTTTAAGCCCACAGGCAGAAACAGTAAAACTGATCAAAAGGGGGCTTAAGATGGTATTTGCATGCACACAATTACACAAACATATGCATGGACGCACACACAAACATGCACACACACACACACACACACGATGAGTAACAAATCACAATGTAGGTCAGACAGAGACAGAGAGTGTTGTTGATGACTTGGGGGAAAAGCTGCTTTGGTATTCAACACCAGTCATGTCTCTTGGAGAAGTCAAAGGGGACACGGTACCTGTCCTATGAAAAGTCAACCCCAGCATGAAGTCTGATGTGTCTCCTTGTCAGTGGACAAACAATCACTTAGATATTAATTCAGCACCAGGCCTGTCAGCTAAAGTCAAATGTCTGCTCTTGTCTGTGACAAGAGCCAATCTCATTGGCTGTCAATTGGGGTCTTGGGTGTGTACACCATACATATTGGAAATAGAGAGAGTGTATGTGTGCGTGCGCATGTGTGTGTTGCTGCGGGCACGTGTGTGTAAGAGAGAGAGAGAGGAGTCAGTCTTAGGCAGGCAGCGGTGGCGTGGCGTAAAGGTTAGAGCAGCGGGCTTGTGAGCGGAAGGTCGCCAGGTGGACCCCCCGGGCGTACAGGAACAATCTGGCCTGTCCCTCAATACCAACCGCTGACGTGCCCTTGAGCAAGGCACTTACCCCAAACTGCCCAGTAGTCAACATTGTGGTTGTACTGGGCGGCTCCCAGGTATGTACAATATGTACCTGTGTGAGGGTGAAGCAGAGCGTTGCTGAAAAAGAACATCCATGCTCATTGAACCTACCCTGGGTCAATAAAGGTAGAATAAAATAAAACATCTAACACTAGGAATACCTAGAAAGCAGCTGGATTGCATCCACAATCCAGATGTAAACAAATACTTTCTATTGTTTGCCAGGGCCAGCCTGATTGAGCTAACAGTGAATACACAAATAAATGAATTGAATAAAGGTGTCGGACACTATTTTCTGTCGAGCACCTGAGCATAAAGAGACGATTAAACGTTAGGCCATGACTCGACATTCTAGTGAAGTTAGTTACTCAACATTCCCCAGTGCAATCACATGTTCTAAATAATTCAAACATGTAATAATCCATTCAAAATCACACTTGACCTTAGGATCCTCTTTTACCCAGGGTTAAATGTACAGGTCAAACACTCCCACTATCCACAATTACATCTCAAGTGACCAACACACACACACACACACACACACACACACACACACACACACAGAGTGCTAAAGTTACCTTAGCAACAGCTTGACAGCCACCTGTTTCTTGATTGGTGCCAGTGACAATGAGTCTGCAAGCCTTTCTGTCAATAACGTTGCCTATGGTTGACAACAAACAGTGACCTGACAACAAGGCTGGCTAGCTTATCCATACATCTCATTGTCCCCAAATACAATTTCTTTTCATGAATTAATGTTCAGCAATTTGTATTTTGTTGAATAGCCATGTGTCTTATCATACAGCCAATGCTGCTAATGTTGGTTTGCTTAAAGGGATATTTCACTTTCATTTTAGTAGAACTTGTCAAATATCAGCAGTCTTACCTCTATATAAAATAATCTACAAATAAGCTATGAAGTATGATATGAATGGAAGTGTTGACAGGAGCAGCAGTGATCGCTAGCTTACTTGTAGATAGAGGTAAGACTGCTGATTTGAGCATTTTGACAAGTTCTGCTCAAGTGAAACATCTCTTTAAGCACTTCATGAAACTATATAAAAACCATATAACCATATAAGAACATCAAAGTGCTTTGCTTGCGCAAGACTAAACATATTTGTGAAACAGAACAGTTTCACATTCATAAATCAAAATCACTGCAGTGCAGTGAAAGTTCACATCAACTAACAGCTCATGCTTGCTAGCTAGCTAGATCAGAGAGTCATGGTTGCGCTGATCAATGTGCATTTCCTTCAATAGGGGACACATTATAATGCTGTCACAGTGCAGCATTACTTTCAAGTAGGAATGATTTCAGTAATAATTTATTACTTTTCCAGTAGGCCAAGCTTATATTAGTTGCCATTGCATTGTAGGGTAGGACATACTTATTGCTAGCATGTTAATTCAGGGCTACAGAATCCTGCAGAAGGCCTATAACTGAAATTAAGCGACACCCCTCTAGCCAATCAGACATAGTCATTTATGGGCTAATACATGTTATCCTATTGGTCTAAAACAGACCAAAAATATCAGTGATCATGGAAAATATTAGTGAAGATGGAAAAAGCCAACAGCCAAGCTTGTGATGTCATTATCAGTTCTGAAGTCTGAAGCAGCTCCCTGGACGGTGGACTGGAACGACACCCAGAGGAATATCCTGCTTCAGAACTGAGAACATTATACACAATGAAGGTCATTTGGGTATAACAACTCAATCACACATTCTGCAGATCTGCAAATTTGGTCTCTATTAATTCATCGTCAGTGGAACAGGTCTGCTTGATGATGTCAGGGGGGGCGACAGTGGTTCAGGAGGTAGAGTGGTCGTCTGGTAATCAGAAGGTTCCTGGTCGATTCCATCTCCCATCTCGGCGGTGTGTCTTTGAGCAAGACACTTCACCGCTAGCTACTCCTGAGGAGCAGGATGGCACCCTGCACGGTTGCCTCCACCATTGGTGTGTGAATGTGTGAGTGAATGGTATAGTAGGGGTGTAAAGGTACACGTAACCGTACGGAACCGTTTCAGTATGTACCGTACCGTACCGAACGAATACAATGGTATGTATATGTATAATTATTATTTTTTTCTTTTCTTTACAAGTCGATTATTAATTTCAATATAGAATATTTGTTGACAGCCCTACATGTACAATTAGTTACTGCACACTACATCACCCCTGAGTGGAGCATGGAAAGCCAAACTTTCCCAACTGTACCGAAAACCCGTACCGAACCGTGACTTCAAAACCGAGGTACGTACCGAACCGTGGTTTTTGTGTACTGTTACACCCCTAGTGAATGGGTGAGGCATAAAAGCGTTATATAAATGCAGTCCATTTACCATAATGAGGTTTGAGGTGGAGGTTTCAAGAAGCTATACAAATTCTTCTGAAAAGTCATTAGCAGATATACTGATGATTTGGGGTGTGGACATTTCTCGATTCTAAGATGCACCGTAATGCGGACGATTCTGCATCGAGTTAATTATTCTTTTTATTTTTTTTATTTTTTTTACTCTCTTGCTAGCTTTTATGTTCTTACTGCTGTCAATCGATTCAAATATTTAATCTGATTAATCGCATGATTGTGTATTTGTGTGAAGTCTTTTTTCCCCCACCATTATAATTGTTGTATAATGCTCTATTGTATGTATCTGTGTGTATGTGATTTTTTTTGTAGTTATCCTATATAGGTTTAAGAGGGGAGGTCGCTTATAAGCCCTTGTTTTTTTTTACCTTTCCTGCACATTTTAACTGTTCTTCTTTTACTTATTTTATTCCAGAATGTATGTTTATAAACAAACAAATAAACAGATTGTCCATAGTTAACTCGCGATTAATCGCAAATTAATCACTTTCTTTTTTTTAAGTAATTTTTATATACCTTAAACGGATCTTTTTCAAGTTCCAAGTTTTAATACTCTTATCAACATGAGTCAACAAATGCTTGCTTTATGCAGCCATTTAACACAAAAGGATGACCCTCATGCATTGCAAATTTGCATCAAATTCAAAACAGAGTGATGTACAAAATAACTTAAAAGAAAATAATAATTTAA
The DNA here is from genome assembly GCF_963971535.1 of Notolepis coatsorum. Taxonomy (NCBI): domain Eukaryota; kingdom Metazoa; phylum Chordata; class Actinopteri; order Aulopiformes; family Paralepididae; genus Notolepis; species Notolepis coatsorum. Next base: position 48,930,917 of record NC_140174.1, read on the forward strand.
AACAATGAATAAAGTGTGCATGAAATAATAGGGGAAATAAAACATTAGGAACTTGTTACATTCACGCATACAAGGGCTGAGTACTCACACGCCCCCGCCTCTCTCTCTCTCTCACACACACACACACACACACACACACACACACACACACACACACACACACACACACACACACACACACACACACACACACACACACACACACACACACACACAAGACAAACGTCTTTCTCAGGTCTGCATCCCCTTAACAATTGTATGTATTGAGCCGTACTGTATTGTACCCATTCTGCAATCTGTTAAATAAAGTTTTCATTCATTCATTCATTCACACACACACTCCCAGCTTTCTTTCTCTCTTGCCCCTTCCTCATCTCTCTCAACCCCCCCCCCCTCTCTCTCTATCTCTCACACACACACACACACACACACACACACACACACACACACACACACACACACACACACACACACACACACACACACTTTGAGTCAGAAACAAACATAGTATCAATGAGAGTATCAATAATACACCTGAGTGAAGTCTAGTAAAAAAAAAAAATGTAAAAAAAAGAATATATATATATTTATTTATTTCTAAAAAGTTAATCGTGAGTTAAAAAAGTGGCGTTAATAGAATCGTGCCTTAACACGTTAATACCGCGTTAACTTTGACAGCCTTTTACAATGTAGCGCTTTGGGATTTGCTCCACAACTATAAAGCGCCCTACAAATCAAATATATTATTATTATTATTATTATTATTATTATTATTATTATTATTATTATTATTATTATTATTATTATTATTATTATTATTATCACTATTATTATTATTATTATTTTTTTTTTTTTTTTTTTTATCATCATTTTTTTTTTTTTTATATTTTTTTTATTATTGCAAAACAAAAAATTATTAAAAGTCAGTACTCAACACACAATGCATAATGAAACTTTCAGTAAAGGTGGTTATAATATATGCAAGTACAGAAACAGGATAAAACAAAAATAGTCTATAATAACATTTTAGCCGTATAC